>NW_015169232.1:142290-150225 GCF_001447785.1 Gekko japonicus | reverse complement strand
GATGGCACTGGTATTTCTGGCCACTGTGTGATACAGAGTGTTGGACTGGAGGGGCCTTTGGCCTGATCCAACATTGGCATCTCTTATCTTCTTATGTTCAGGGAAATGCTGATCGCCACTTTAGGGTCTGGAAGCAAATTTTCTCCAGGCCAGTTTGGCCAGGGATCCTGGAGGTTTTTTGTTATCTTCTGGGTGTGGAACAGCGGTCACTATAGGTGTGGAGGGAGAAGTATTTATGAATTTCCTGCCTTGTGTAGGGGGTTGGACTAGATGATCCTGGACACCTTCCAACTCTATGATTGTATGATTCAACCCTAAGGTGGAGCCAAATCAGGAAGTCTAAATGCAGGGGAGAAGAGGGGTACTTTTAAAAAAAATACACTGGGCCAGAGAAATGAGAGAGAATGAAGAGGAGGAGGAGGAGGAGGAGGAGGAGGAGGAGGAGGAGATTGGATTTATACCCCGCCCGTCACTACCCAAGGGAGTCTCAGAGTGGCTTACAAACCCCTTTCCCTTCCCCTCCCCACAACAGACACCCTGTGAGGGAGGTGTGGCTGAGAGAACTCTTGACAGAAACTGCCCTTTTTCAAGAACAGCTGTGCCAGAACTATGGCTTCCCCAAGGTCATCCAGCAGGTGCAAGCGGAGGAGTGGGGAATCAAACCCGGTTCTCCCAGATTAGAGTCCGCGCACTTAACCTCTACACCAAACTAGCTTTCTGAACTGAAGCCTTTCAGACCACTGAAACGTTATCCTCACCTGCACAGACAATCAGATCCCTAGTGGCCAATGAGAAGACCTGCTCAGCAAGAGGCCCATCTGGCCTCACCCACTTTCTAGAAACACTTGGTGGACACCAGGAACCATGTCGGTGGGCAGAACGGCACCGACAGTGTGACATGTTGTGTACCCCTGGTCCTGGTACCTCAGTTTTGGAAATACAGGAGTTATGGGTTCTGCTCCCACTCAGGAAGACTCCCATAGATACAACAAGGACAGCAGCTAAACCAGCAGGCACTCACACAATCAGAAATAGCAATAAAAGAAGTCCAACTGTGATAAAGTCCAACATCTAAAACAATGGCAGATAAAAGATCACCTTTCAAAGGCCCTCTTGGAAAGGAGTGCACTTTCCCACCAGAATGGTAACACTACCAACCACACTTCTGGGGGGAAGGAAGTTCTGCAACCTGGAAGCTCTGCAACCTGGAGGTGAGTGCAGGGAAAGCGCTCTTGGGTCCCTGTTAAACTTCATCTTACAAAGCGAGCCGCTTTAGCAGGGCCCAGCTGGATGCATTCCCTCAGCTCTTTTGGATCCACCATTTTTAAGGCTTTAACCGCGCTTTGAAACTGATCAGGCAACAAGCCAGTGGTGTTCATAAAGCAGGGTTCCAGACATCAGCCTGAACACAGCATTACACAACTTCAACAGCATTACACAGCATTACACATCTTCAAAAGCAACCCCACATACAGAATGCTCCAGTAGTCCAATCTGGATTACATCAAAAAGTGAGGAGTGCAGGAGAACCCTCCAGCCGTAAACCCCCTCTTTGGAGAGCAAAGCCTCATGCAGCTTGTGCACCTAGTCCAAAGTTAGCTTTACCACCCAAATCACAGCACCTTCAGCTTGACTGTTTACATTTCTTTGCCCACATCCAGACCTTCCAGAGCTCAAGGCTTCAGTATCAGAGTTTCCATCACCTCCCCTGTAGTTATGGAAAGGAATATCCTTAGACACTGGCTCAGAGAAAGCTATTTTTAAAAATTTCTATGCCACCTCTCCATGGCACCTGCACAAAGGTGGCTTACAAAACTCAAATTCTTCAAAGTTCATGGAGGCATTCCCTACAAATACAATAATCACCTAACAACAATGGGATTGATCTGTGGAAAAAATATACAGACTCGCTGTAAAACTTTGGGCATTCAGTTTTCTTTACACTCAGACTGCTGGCAAATTTCTGCTGATGAACCAGAATCACAGAGTTGGAAGGGGCCATACAGACCATCTAGTCCAACCCCCTGCTCAATGCAGGATCAGCCTAGAGCATCCCTGACAAGTGTTTGTCCAGCCGCTGCTTAAAGACTGCCAGTGAGGGGGAGCTCACCACCTCCCTAGGCAGCTGATTTTTTCTTACTATCCAGCTGGTACCTTCCCACCCTTAATTTAAACCCATTATTGCAACTCCTATCCTCTCCTAACAGGTACAGCTCCCTGCCCTCCTCTAAGTGACAGCCCTTCAAATACCTAAAGAGAGCAATCATGTCCCCCCTCAACCTCCCATTCTCCAGACTAAACATTCCCAGGTCCCTCAGCCTTTCCTCACAGGGCTTGGTCTCCAGGCCCCCGATCATCCTCATCACTCTGCTCTGCGCCTGCCCCATTCCATCCACATCCTTTTTGAAGTGAGGCCTCCAGAACTGCACACAATACTCCAGGTGTGGCCTGAGCAATGCAGTGTACAGCAGGACTATGACATCTTGCAATTTGGATGTTTTGCCTCTGTTGATACACCCCAAGACTGCATTAGCCTTTTTTTGTTGCCGTATCACACTGGCTGTTCATATTTAACTTATGGTCCACCCATACCCTAAGATCTTGTTCACACACACTGCTGCCCAGGAGTGTATCCCCCATCCAGTATGTGTGGTCCTCATTTTTGTTACGCAGATGTAGAACTCAGCACTTATCCTTGTTACATTGCATCTTGTTCACATCTGCCCACTTTTCCAGTGTGTTCAGATCTCATTGAATTCTATCTCTGTCTTCTGGTGGGTCTGCTGTTCCTTCCAATTTGGTGTCATCTGCAAATTTAATGAGTGGCCCCTCCACACCCTCATCCAGATCATTTAGAAAAATACTGAAAAGTACTGGGCCCAGAACCGAGCCATGTGGCACCCCACTGGACACCTCCCTCCATTCAGATGAAATACCACTGACAACTACTCTTTGAGTGCGGTTCTCCAACAAGTTCCCTAACAGTTCCAGGTTCCACTGTTCTTCTGATTACAAAATAATGGTGCCAACAAGTTCTTCCTTGTCCAGCTTCCCCCTGTGGTCGCCAGGGCCAGCACCTTACTTTTAAGATCAAGTGGGATTTAAGAGCCCAGCGAGCAACAAAACTCCTCACTCCCTGACTGTCAATATCACCCTGTCCATGCCGACACACATTCTTGCTAACAGTACAACGATTTCCTTGCTTCAGCTCCCATCCTCCACCCCTCCCCAACCTTCTGCATTAGTTTAGTTTGGGGGGGATAAGAAGACTGCTGTTCTGACGTACAAGCCACTCTTCAGTCTATTACAAAGATACAGCACAAAGATTTGGACTGCTTTAGGCGGCTGAATCTCTGAACAGAGAAAAGGACTGCATGCCTCCATGCTAGGTTCTCTCCCCTGAAACCATTTGCCTCTGGGTAATAAAATCCATCGTGGACCACTCTGCACCAAGAAAAAATGAAGACAAGCACCAGGAAGCTGCTTTTCGTGCTAGATTTTTTTTTTGCCAGAAGGGTTACCAAAGCAAGGGAACTCACCAGGGGAGCCAGCCTGGCCCGTTTTGGTTGGAGCAGGAACGTGAAGTTCTAGCTGCCCCGGCTGTGTCTCAAAGCCATCACATGGCCCTTGGCCTTCCGTCTGCCCAGCAGGAGAGGACGCAATCTCAGCCAAGACTTCAAGGTCCTTGAGGATTACCTGGAATAATAAAGAGAAACCAACATGCAATCGGCAATGGAAAAGTCGGGGAAGAGGAGGAATCGAGGGGGTCTCTTAAGCTAATTCCAAGGGGATGAGAGATGGCTTAGTGTCCAAGAACACACTTTGTAGGTAGAAGGTCTTGGGAACAATCCCTGATCTCTCCAGTTAACATACCAGGAGATGCAACAGACCTTTGCTTGGACTCAGACAGAGCAGACAATACAGGGAGAGATGGAGCAATGCCCTGATTCATAAGGAAGCTTCAGGTGTTCACCAGTGACCGAGTTTTACTAAAAACAACAATCTGCATGTGTGGGCAGTGCACAAAAGAAACGTAGAATCACCCATCAACTGTCCCAGCCTGATCTGAATCAAACTAGGTAAAAAATGGGGAACCGAATCAAATTTAATTTTTTTTTAATTTCAGCTTGTTGTCACTTAAAAATAAATTCAGAACTCATCTGAAACCAATACAAGTGCTACATTCTACAGTGGTCTGTTAATGACCTTGCAATAATATACAGACTTTTTCATGTGAAAGGAAAAACAACATCATTTAGTTAACTTATATGCTGCCTTTCAGCTTCACAGGGGTTTCCCATGTAGTGAACAACTATTTTAAAAACAAATATTCAGTATTAAAAATCATAAAACCTTCCACAAAAGACAATGAACAGTTATTTACATTCATTTCTCTCCAATGGGAATCCAAAGAGGTCTACATTGTTCTGTCCTCCATTTTGCCCCTACAACAACCCTGTGAGGTGGGTTAGGCAGAACATGTGTGACTGGCCCAAGAACACCCAGCAATCTTCCATGGCAAAGTGGAGATTCCAACCAGGGTTTTACAGATGCTTGTCTGACACTAATCACAACAACACACTGGCCCTCATGATATAAACAGTCATGTTTGTATTAACGCAACTATCCGTGAATATTTATGACTACTGAACCAGTGTGGACACCGTACTTTCCAACTCTTACAGGAAACACATTTTGCCTCTACCCCTTTGCTTCTGCAAAATTCTGGACACTTGGCCCACAAACCAATACTTCTATCAGTGGTTTGGATTTTGGTCCCAGTCTTTAAGCAAGTGATCGTGCTTAGCATTCTTGAACATGAACACACAGCCGAACAGAACTCCAATGTGTTCTGTGATTGCCCCTCTAGTGTTTAGGCAGAAATAATTGTGTAGTGCATAACCAGAAGATGTAGATTGTGCTCTTCGGTAGTACAATAGTTTTGTTTAGCAAACGCATTAATTAAAACAAAAAAATGCAGTTTTATATATTTATTTTTTATTAGATTTGTATCCCGCCCTCCCCGCATGGCAGGCTCAGGGCGGCACACAGTAAAAACAGGTTGCTTACCTGTAACTGATGATCTTCGAGTGGTCATCTGTGCATTCACACCCATGGGGATACAGTGCACACGCGCTGGATCGATCGGCATTGTAGCAAGCTCTTTAACGGATTTTCGCACTCAGACCTCGGGCATGTGCAGGAACCCCACCACACATGCCCAGAGGGGTGGACGCGGACATCCCGCCAGTTCCTTCGAACCGCCGCAAATCAACCCCTATGGAAAATGTAGAAGCTGACAGCAGCGGGGAAGGAGGGCGGGTGGTGTGAATGCACAGATGACCACTCAAAGATCACCAGTTACAGGTAAGCAACCTGTTTATCTTCGACATGGTCTCTGTGCTTCACACCCATGGGAGATTAGCGAGCAGTGGCCTACCTGGAGGAGGGTGCTGGCAGGTCATTACTGCAAACCCAAGGATAAGATGTGATGTCCCATGTTGGTACGAGAGTTCTTTCGGACGTCTAGAGCATAGTGCCTTATGAAGGTGTTAGGTGTAGCCCACGTAGCTGCCTTATAAAGGTGTTAGGCGTAGCCCACGTAGCAGCTCTGCAAATGTCCATCAGGGGAACTCCCTGGAGGAAGGCAGTTGAGGCTGCAACAGCTCTGGTTGCATGAGCCCTGATAGGGCCAGGCAATGGCTGTTTGGCGATAAGGTAGCAGAGGTGGATGAGACCCGCAATCCACCTTAATAGGTGCTGAGCCGTGATGTGAGTCCCCAGCCTTGCTGGCGCATAGGAGACGAAAAGTTGAGAGTCACATCTCGTTGGACGGGTTCTGTTTAGGTAGAACAGAAGCACACGTTTCGTATCCAAGGTGTGTAACAACCTCTCCTTTGAGGATGTCGGCGCCGGGAAGAAATCCGGGAGGAAGACCTCTGCCTGTAGGTGAAATTCTGACACTACCTTTGGCAGGAACGAGATGTCAGGTATGAGGTGGACACCATCTGGCAAAAAAGACAAGTAAGGAGTGTCATGTCTGAAAGCCAGTATTTCTCCAACTCGCCTCACTGAAGTGACAGCAACCAGAAAGTCTGTTTTCCACGACAGGAATTTTAGGTCACAAGTTGCAAGCGGCTCAAAAGGTTTCCTGGTGAGTTGGCGAAGGACCAGGGGAAGGTCCCAGGGGACGACAGGGGTTTTGATGGGAGGGTAAAGGTGCAACAGTCCCTTCAAAAAATGTTTTGAAAGTGGATGCAAGAACAGTGTGCACCCCTCAACTTGAACATGGTAGGCCGAAAGTCCGGTCAAATAAACTCTTAACGAGGAATGTGAAAGTCCCGAGTCAGTGAGAGACAGGAGGAATTCGAAAACTTTCTCGAGACCTGCAGAGGTGGCTCAAGGGGCATCGTCACCCAAAGAGGAGCAGAATTTTTGCCACTTGTAATGATAGGACTTTCGCATAGTGGACTTTCTGGAGTTCAGCAAGACATTTGCTATGCAAGTGGAAAAGCTGTTGACTCTACTCTCCAGGCTGTCAACTTCATTCGTGGCACGTCGTGGTATAGGAGAGGGGACCTGAATAGGAACAGGAGGTTTTGTGCTGGGTGAAACTGGTGGTAGACCCCCACTGACAGATTGAGGATGGTTGAGAACCATGGTTTCCTTGGCCACCACAGGGTTATGAGGACGCAGTCCGCTCTGTCGCTGATGATCTTGTGGACCACTCTCAGGAGCAGAGGCAGTGGAGGGAAGAGGTAGAGAAATCCTCTGGACCACGGATAGAGGAGACTGTCCCCTAGAGACTGTGGGTCCCTGCCACCTTGGATGCAGAACAGAGGGCACTTTTTGTTCGCCCTGGTGGCAAAAACATTTATCTGGGGGAACCCCCACCTGCAGAAGAGTGGAAGAAGGTACATTGGATTCATTTCCCACTCGTGGAGACTGAGTCCTGCCCGACTCAGGTGGTCTGCTTGCACATTCATGTGACCTGGGATGTGTATGGCGATTAGGAAGACGTTGTGGGTAATGCAGAAGTCCCATAACTGGAGGGCAAGATCGCAGAGGCATTGGGAGACGGTGCCCCGTTGCTTGTTCACATAGCTGAGGGCAGTAGTATTGTCTGTGAGGACCGTGACACATTTCCCCTCGATGAGGGGCAGGAAACTGGTGACAGTGAACTGTATCGTAAGCAGTTCCAGGGAGTTTATGTGCCGCTTTCGTTTTTGAGTGTCCCATCTGCCTCCGACACAAAGTCCCATCATGTGGGCGCCCCAGCCCGAGAGGGAGGCGTCTGTTGTTAGGGTCATTTGGGGTGATGGAGGATGGAAGGGTGCTCCCTGGAACAGATTGGAAGGGACAGTCCACCAAAGTAAAGACTCTCATACTTTGGCAAGTGGGATCTGGAGGGTGGTGTGTGTGTCTTCCTTTGGATTGAAACTGCGGATAAACCATAGTTGTAGGTGACGCATTTTTAATTGGGCAAAGACCAGGATTGATGTAGTAGCAGCCATAAGGCCGAGTAGCCTTTGTATTTGAAAGGCCGTCACTGAAGGTCGGGAACAGACGACAGTGGCTAGGTGGATAATGTCAGTCGCTCTGTTTTGTGGCAGGTAAGCCGTGCAATTCGTGGGGTCCAGTAGTGCACCGATGTAATGTATCTTCTAGACCGGTTGAAGTTGAGACTTTTCTAGATTTACTTGTAGACCTAGGTCAGTGGTGGGCAAACTCATTAGTCAAGAGAGCCAAATATCAGCAGTACAACGATTGAAATTTATTTTGAGAGCCAAATTTTTTAAACTTAAACTATATAGGTAGGTACATTGTTATTAACTTAATTAGGGTACTACTAAACTGGCTTTGCTAAAAATGTCCTCAGTCTGATTGAGGTACGTTCACTGAGGTCGACCCCTTCCAACTCTCCCATCCACACTC
>NW_015169232.1:108119-141016 GCF_001447785.1 Gekko japonicus | reverse complement strand
ACCGGCTCCATTCCTGGAGTTCTCTCGAGTTCCTGCGCTTTTGGTTTTGCTTTTTGCCAATCCGCCTCCCAAGACTGCTCCAGGTGCTCCGGCCTGAGGGCTGCTGGGGCTTCCCGCAGTTCGGCCCCATTATATCCTATGGGCCATTGAAGTCAATGGCAAAAACATAGGGTGTATTCTGGGGGCTGGAGGGGAGGGTGTTTGAGGGAGAGGCTCCAGAATCGCAGGGTAGCTGCTGGAGCCTCTCCCCAAGATACCCACCATGTTTCAGGAACATTAAACCAGGGGGTCCAATTCTACAGGCCCCCAAACAGGTTGCCCCATCCCCTCCATTGTTCTCTATGGTGGGAAAAAAGTTACTTTTCCCCCACCATAGAGAACTATGGAGGGAATAGGCCGTCAGCGCCTACAGCAGAAGAGCCACACTCAAGGGGCCAAAGAGCCGCATGTGGCTCTAGAGCCGTAGTTTGCCTACCACCGACCTAGGTTTTCGAGAAGGACCAATGTCTCGTTGATGTTTGAGACTAGAGCGTCTTTGGAGATCGCTACCAAGAGCCAATCTTCGATGTATGGGTATTTATTTATATATTTATTTATATATTCGATTTCTTACATAGGGGGTTCTAAGAACATTTCCTCCCTAACTAAGCCCATATTTGCACAGGGACGGGGCTGCCTACCGGCACCCAGGTAGTGGGCTGTTGTTTCTTCGGCTCGGCTTCCTTCTTTTTTTGGTCGGGATGTTCGTCCTGGCGCTCAAGGTGGACCACAGAGGCTTCCCTCGGTGGGACTGTTCGGCACACGATCCATGTCTGCTCCCAGCCTCAGCTGCGTCCCTCAGGCTCCGCTGCGCCTGCATTCCACGTCATCGTGTGCCTCCAGGACTCCACCTCTTGCCAACGTCAGCCGCACGGTGTTCTTGCCGCTGGCCACCAGGGATCACTCCTCCAATCGCTCCTCCGACCGTGCCGCTGCTGCCGCTGCGCCACCGCTCCGCCTCTACTGTCGGTGCTCCACTGCAGCCGATGTCCTGCCGCCGTCGCCAATGCCTCCACCACACACCTCGTCAGAGGAGGGTGCCCCCTACCCCTCTAAGGGTAGGTACCCATTTGTCTACTTGCATTTATTTAATTGCTTTCGAGCCGCTGGGTGGGCGGGAGATGGGACAAGGGTCGGGAGCTCACCCCGACCGCGGTGGTTCTCGAACAGCCATAGTGGCAGTTCAGAGTTGATGTTAAGGCAGGCATTTTACCACCTGTGCCACCGCTCCCTTGAGACGGAGGAAGGCCGTGACAACTACCATAGTCTTTGTGAAGACTCTTGGTGCACTTGAAAGGCCGAATGGGAGGGCTGCATATTGGTAATACTAATGGAAGGGCCGTATACTGGTAGTGCTGCTGACCAATCGCAAAGCGTAGGTATTGGCGGTGGAAGGGGTGGATAGTAAGGTGGAAATATGCAACTTGGAAGTCAAGGGTGGCCATCCAGATGTGTCTGCAAAGCAATGGCATGATCTGTGTGGTGGTACATGTTCAATGGCTCCCTTTTGCAGAAGGACGGACACTTCTTCCAGGAGAGCTGGAGAAGGGGGTGTGGAGACGAAGACAGGAGTAATGGGGTTCTGGATGAATTCTATGCGGTAACCCTGGGTTAAGATGGACAACACCCATTCGTGTGTGGTGATGAGGTGCCAGGTTTGGAGGAAAGGGGTTAGACGGGTCGGATATGACTGGGAGATATGGAAGTCAAAAACCCTGCTTAGCGGACTTTGCCTGCTTATTTCGGGAAGACTGTTGTCCCGATCCAAATCTAGGTTTTTGGAATGTGGGTTTCTGGCCTCCAGAGGATGTACGTGGCCTCCATTGCTGGTCAGGAGATTGACGGTTTGGGGTGCGTTTTTGCCAGGGTCTGGACCAGGGACGAGGTCAGTATTGCTGCCTCGTGGATGACGAAACGCCCAGAGCACGAGAAGCTTTTATGCTTTTATCCATGTCCTGTAATATGGTGTCTGTAGTACTGCTAAAAAGAGCAAGCCCATCAAAGGAGAGGTCCTCTACGTATGACCTAGTATCTGGCTGTAGACTGGTGTTGCGTAGACAGGAATGCCTTCGTAGGGCTATGGCTGAAGCCATTGTCCTTGAGGAAGTGTCTAGCGCATGTTTGGAAGTATTGATTTGTTGCTCTGCCAGCACCATGCCCTCCTCTTGGATGATGCGGGCTGCCTGACGCTTGTCTTCTGGGAGGTAAACCAGAAGCTCAGAAAGCCTTTCCCACAAGATGTAATAGTACCTACTCATACACGCTAAGTAATTGGTGATCTTTACTCCTAGCGCTCCCGTAGAGTAGAAATGGCATCCGAATGCATCTAACTTTCTGCTCTCCTTGTCTGAAGGTGCAAAATGTGTTCTCTTGGACTTGGATGAGGAAGTGACTACCATGGAATTTGGTTGAGGATGGGAGAATAAGACTTCTGCTCCAGTTTCTTGGACTTTGTACATGTGGTCCAAGAGACGTGTGGACACGGGAGCCGATGACAGTTTATCCCATGGGGCCTTTGCTGCCTGTAACAGGACCGTAGACATGGGGAGTGCTATAGCTGTTGATGTATCTAGCTGGACGACATCGAAGACAGCATCTGTCACCTGTGGATGTGGTTGTACGACTAAAAGGCCAAGGGAGTGTGCCATTCTTTTTATAAGGTCCCCATAGGAGGTTAAATTCTCAGACGTAGGTTGGTCATCGGCTACTGCCTGATTAGGAGACGGCTGGTCAGGGGAGCTATGTACATCCAAAGCCCCTGTATCAGAATCTTCATCCACAGAGTCAGAGGAATCGGGCTCTGGCAATTGTACCGGAGTGGTCTTGACTTGACTGGTTGGATCTGTTGACAGTGGGATAGGGGGACTGGGAGGACCATACTGATCCGGTCGACGTCGAGGAGGGTCATCAGATGGATGATCCAGTGGACGGGAGAGAGACGCCGAAGGCTTCGATCTATAGGGAGACCGTGATCTGTGGGTAGAGTAACGATCCCAATCAGAGTAACCTGCTGGAGTTAACCACGGCATGGATGCTGGTGGATAAGCCCCATAAAGATAACACAGTTGGCGGTGATTCCAGGAGAGAGGAGGAGGTGGTGGGGGCAGGAAGACTTGTGGGGATCTACTCCTGGAGCGGGAGCATCTTGGAGACAGTGTAAGATCTTGTCTTCATGTGCGGCCCCTATTAGCCTGATCATCGATATCAAACGGCCGATCCTCAGCGAATAGACAGGGAGGATGACGGGTTTTTTGAAGAAACAACAAAAGAACAAAGGTAAAAGTGAAAAATAAAGAGAGAAAGCCGAAGAGCTCTGAGGAGAAAAAAAGCTACCGATCAGACAGACAAAAGAAAGGTGCTTCCAGTGCGGCGGAAAGAAAGGAACTGGTGGGATGTCCGCACCCACCCCTCTGGGCATGCGTGGTGGGGTTCCTGCGCATGCCCGAGGTCTGGGCGTGAAAATCCGTTAAAGAGCTTGCTACAATGCCGATCGATCCAGCGCGTGCGCATTGTATCACCATGGGTGTGAAGCACAGAGACAACGTCGAAGATCAATGCATAAATAACAAAATCCACATAACATCTACTAAAAACAGTTCAATTATAGACTAGAATAGAAAAGAATTAGAATTTAAAAAACCAAACTTGCCCAGATTAAAATCAATCAACCCTGAATGGAGATAAGTCAAAGATCTAGCATGTTAAGGATGCTCCAAGCTGCAGTGATCACTATTTTTAGTCGCAGCGAGCTTCCCGGGGTGGAAAGCATCCACAGTGACAACCTCAGGAAGGCCTGGCTCTCAGACTCTTGGACAAAGTTCCTCTCAGCAACACTCACTTGAAGTGATTTGCTTATTGAAGAACAAAGATGTTTCAAGTGAAGAATGTTGTTGAGTCAGAACTGAGGTGCTGGCGCAAAAGCCCCCAATTACACATGGTTCAAATGTAGTCCCCTCCAACCAGTGCCGCCAGGTTGTTAATGCTAGTTTTATGGCAGAGGCCTCTTTGTCCCACATCACCTAATTCCTCTCTGCTGCCGAGAATTTCTTTGACATATATGCTAGCGTGTGCAGGTTTCCATCTTCCCCCTCCTGCAAGATCGCCCCCCCATAGCCACATCCAAAACATCTACTTGGACTAGTCTCATTGGGGTGGTGGAGGATGAGCTTGGAAGTGAACAAGGTCTTCAACTGGTCAAATGCTTGCTGGCAATCAGGGGATCATAGCAACCAGCTGCTCAGTTTCATACAGTTGGGCCCCTTCACCTTCGTTCTCAGCAGATCGTTTAGAGGGAGGATGACCTGGGTGAAGTTGGGGATGAAGGGGCAATAGAAATTGGCAAACCCCAAAAAGGACTGTAGTTGGCGTCAGGTTTGGGGGTGGGTGTGCGTTCCCATCCCACCACTAGGATGTCCACTATAGGATTCACTACAGTCTCAGTCACATAAACCAGGGGGGAGGGGTGTCTCACCGATTCTGGCGCCAAAGAATTTCAGACCTGCCCTTTACAGCAGGTCCCAGCCTTTCCCCGCTGGCTGGGGTTGCTCCTCTCCGCTGGATGAGGTGCTCTCGGGTCCCTCTCGCTATCCCACCTGGAGACCTTTGGACAGCTTCATGTGGGACCCCCCTGGCCTCCTCTTCCTGTCTCCTGTCCATCGTTCCATCTTCTTCCCCTCACTCGGGCTCTTGTCTTGAGGGCAGGCTGTCACGGTGTCCCGCACCCCCACAGTGGAGGCATTCATCATTCACGTGTGCTGTTCCTTCTGATGGGGGGTGCTGGCCCTTTCGACTGGTACAGCCACACGATGTTCGAACGATTATCCGCCTCACAGGCCACCTGGATCCAGCCGTTCAACGTCAGGGGGTTATCCTGCACCAGCACTCATTCCAGGATGGAATGGTTCAGACCGGCCCAGTAGAATTCGATCAGTACCACTTTGGGCCATCCATGGAGTTTGTTGGCCTGCAATTTAAACTCGTCCGAGTACTTATGCACCATGCGAGCCCCTGGGCGTATCCCTCACAGCCGAGTTCACGCTTGCTCCAGCAGGTCTTTGTACTGCCGTCTGAGGGCCCACATGAACGCATTCATGTCTCGCAGTTCCAGACCACAGACATTATGCAGCCCCACGAACCAATCGGCTACCTGGTCTCTGAACCTTGATCCAATATAGTCCACTCGGTGCTCATCCAAGGCGAACGTGGGGCCCAGTCTCTCAGGAACTTGCACACCTGCAGCATGAAGAAAGCTAGCTTCTCAAGTGTCCCATTGAACATGGCCTCAAGAACCCCCCTCAGGCAGGCCAGGACGGGTGGTGGGAACACTGGGGCTGCAGGTGGGGCTGGTCACTCCTGAGGGCTGGTCACTCCTGAGGGGTCTCGACCAGAGCCTGCGCCACTGCTGCCCTGGCAGCGGCGCCCGCTGCTTCCACAGCACCTCCAGCCCCCACTTGGGCTTGGAACACCCTCTGGATCGCCTTGAGGATGGTTGCAAGGAGGTCCAGCATCATCATGTGTGTTTCCCTTTGGAGTTCTTCCATCTCACCCCGGCGTTCCAGGTGAAACTGGGTGAGTTCGCTCTCTTCCGCAATTCACATCCACTCCAGGCTGTCTTGGAAGGAATGGGAAACATGCCTGCGGGTCCATCTCAGTCCAGAATCAGCCCTGCCAGGTTCCAGAGGTCATTACCCAACTGGGCTCAGTCCAGCTGCAAAGGGGGGCTCACGAGCCCCTCGGCTTTGCTCCCAGGTCCGGGCCTCTCCCCTCACACACATTGGGATAATATATTCGGTGGTCCGGGGTTCGGGTACAGACCCGCCTCTGGAGGCGGTGTCCCCGTTGCCTTCGCTCATCATGATCGTGGTGAGACGGTTCAGGGAAAATGGGAGTTTTGACTCTATGTCAGACTCTTGGACAAAGTTACTCTCAACAACACTCACTTGAGGTGATTTGTTTATTGAAGAATAAAGATGTTCCAAGCAAAGAATGTTGTTGAGTCAGAACTGAGGTTCTGGTGCAAAAGCCCCCAATTACACATGGTTCAATGTAGTCCCCTCCGATCACACTGCCCATTCATCCCCACCTAACAAGCATGCTTCCAACCCCCCACCTGTAAATCATCCTTTCATTATCTAAGCTAAGGCAGTAAGCACAGACACAGACCAAGGCCATCTGGCCCTCATCCTTGGGAAAGGGAGGTATCTTCAGAAGAGTTACTTGAGAGGCATTGCCCTACAATAAAGCCATTCTCACTCTCACACATTCACACTCCCCCCCCTCCTCTGGAATTTCCCCAAACTACATGGCAAACGAAGCATTGAGTTTGATACTCGCCTCCAATACCTGCAGTAGCACAAATGTAAACAAGAGATCTTGTGCCTTATGAGCACTCTGATGTAGCATCATGATCCGCTGTTTAGGGAAAAGTCTAGTGATAGAGGGATGCCACTGCCCATCCCTCCGGTTCTGTATTAGTACTAAAGACTCACTGGCAGTCTTTAAGCAGCATCTGGACAAACACCTGTTAGGGATACTGAAGGCTAAACCTGCATTGAGCAAGGGGTTGGACTAGATGGCCTGCATGGCCCCTTCCGACTCTGTGATTCTATGATTCTGTGTTACTCAGGACTGGGAAAGAGAAGCAATTGACATGGGGCTGTTGCTCTGGATAGTAGCTATCTATCTGCATTTATTCATTTCCATTGTTCATAGTCTCTCTTTCTCACTGAGAACTCAAGGCAGGTTATACAGTGTTAAGTCAGGGAGTCTCCAACCTTTCTGAGCCTGTGGACACCTTTGGAATTTTGGGAAGGGGTAGAGAGGGCCACCTCAAAATGTCGGCCGTAGGAGGTAGAGGCCCCCCAAAAAAATATTTCCTTCCTAACATTGCAAAAGAATCTCAGAAGGAGAATAAGAGAAGCAAAAGAAGGCCTGGGAAAGGGAAAGGAGAAAGAGTAGGGGTAATAAGAAGAATGAAAGCCTGAAGAGGGAATGGACCTGCAAGCCTGAATGCTTACCAGTTCTCCTGATCCTCCAGTGGCTGCTACTGCTATGGCATCCTTTCGTTTGAATGAGGGGTGTCACTAACAGGCCCTGCCTTACAACCGCCCTGCCCACTTTCTGAACAGCTTGGCAGGATTTACACAGAGATTGAATGGCATGGGAGGCTGAGCTAAGATCTTTCCATGTGCTAAGCACCTGCTACTTCCACTAACTAAAACCCTCCCCAAGATCCATTAAAGCAAAGTAAATGCTAATGAAGCATGTAAATTTGTTACTCCTGATACCATTCGGCCACAGCGGCGAGCTTACCACCCATCTCCTGGGTCACCTGGTCCCTATGTTCCGGCACTATTGCACATTGACACAACAGCCACTCACATGTCAGGTTTCATCAACTTGCACAGTGGCAGCACCCCTCCAGTAACGCTCCCAACAGCACAAGAAGGGGATCCATTTCATGGAATACCAGTTCTGGCGCCTGTCATGATCTGGGCTGTGCCACCAGAGGCCTACTAGGCCCAGGGAGCCTGGCTAGCAGTAGGTGAGGCTGGGCCTACAACTCCCAGAAGCCCCTGAGAGATTTTGGAGCCAAAACTGACCAACAGGAAAAGAGGAGGGCTTGGAATAAAAGATTTGGAGCAGCAGGAAAAGCTGTTCTTTCCAGTGGGCAGAGCCAGTAGGAAGACTGCTACAGGGAAGAAACCCTCATCCCAAGGGAAGGGTGAGTAGTCTAGTGCCACTTGGAATAGTGAGCTAGGGACAGTATATATTTAGACGCGTTAGGGCATTTGATTTCTTTTCTTTTCACTCACTTACTGTTATTCTGCATCTTGTTGTTTGACCTCCTATAAAATAAACCTTTCCCTTTTTGTACTCTGCCTGGTCCTCACGCCTATTATTCGGCCAAAAGGGAGGTCTGAAGGTCTTGGGAGGGTGCTCTGGGCCTTCTCAAGGGATCCTAAATCCAGAGTGGTGGCAGTGTCAGGTGACACCCCACCTGAGCTGTGACAGCCCCAATCAAAGATGTAATCGGGAGGCAAGAGGGAAAACGAGCACATGCAAAAACAAGATGCCTCATGAATGAGAGGTGCAAGGGGACTGCGGGGAAAAGAAAAATAGGCATCACCAGTATTTGGGCAGAGGGTGCTTACTGCAGGCTTCCAGAATAGAGCTGGGCACATTACTGTAGAATATTTTAAACAAGTGACTTGATTTGAGGCTTTCCCCTGAGAAAATGGGATGCTGGCTGAGGTGGGTTCAAGAGCAAACATGAACAAGCCAGGGGGGATTCAACAGTCAGACTGGCTGTCTCGTGCTCAGAGCTACAAGGGGGATGGGCCAAGGACTTCTCAGCCTGGGATTCTGCCCTGCCCAGCTTGACTCGCTTGCATCAGCTGCCAACACTGCACTATTCCATGGTGCCGTGAACTGAAGGGAGACACGTGTGCTGTGAGGTTGCCCCCAGTGACTTACTCGGAACCCTCCTTCAACTGTACATAACCTCGGAGCCATCAGCTCTAGCCAAGCCTGAAACAGGAGCCAGTGCCGAGAGTGGGCAGCCAGTCCCAATATCTGCAGCACACCCCTCCCTGGCTGCAAGTCAAGGGGCAGCAGGACTGGTTTTGAATGCATATTGGTGTCCAGAAAATCCCACCAAGCACAGGCTTCTGGATTATTTGATCCCTCTGGCCCCCACTTCAAGCCCTCTAATTCTGCAATGCAGGAACTGTAAAAGGGCAGATTTTGGATAAAGGGTGCAAGCGATGGCTCATGGCAGAGCACCTGCAGTTCAAAGAATCTCGAGAAAAAGACCTTTTCCTGTCTGTGGCTCCGGAGAGCAGCTGCTTGTCCAAGTTGCCTGTACTGAGCAAGATGAGTTGACTTAGTAAAAGGCAGATTCATGCAAGCGTTAAACTGTACAAGCCTGTCACAGAGAGAGCCCGTGGGGTGGGGGTGGGGGAGGGAAGAGTGCTTTACATGCACTCTGCATCTCCTTGCTGAACAAATTTCAGGCCGCTTCTCTCTCTTGCTCCCTTTTATGCAAGCAAAAGAATGAAACTGGAAGGGTGTAAGAAAAGCAATATCCTGGCAGCGCACAAATGCCTAACGTTACCATGGTGACCGGCCAGGTGCCAGAAAGGAGCATCAGCCGAGTCCCATCTTTGGAGGGCAGCAGCCATTTGAGCTCCTGTTATTGGACACGAAGGCACAGAGGCCAATGAGGTGTCCCCCTCCCCACCACCATGAATGAGGAGGCCTCCCCGGTAGGCAGGGGGCGCAACCAGAGAAGGGTGGCCAGCTTGCAAAGACACTGCAGAGCCCCGGGTGAAGAGCCGGCAGAGCAGAGACTCTCTGGTGGAGAAAGTGAGGCTGCTTTTAGGGATGAGGCTCAAAGTAATAATAAAACTGGATGAGGCTTCTTCCATTCCCACCACCCTTCGCATGGTGAGCTGCACAAATATGTTCCCATGACTGAGCAAAAGGATACAAACCTCTTCACATATTTAAAAAAAACAAAACACTGCCCTCACTGGAGCACAAGTCGCACAAAACTAGGGAAATGGTGTTTCATCTTGTGCCAAACGGTGGAACAGGACAGACGTGTCTTATGGGAAAATGACACAAAGGAGGAGATGGTACAAAGACCCCTGTTGCTCCGGGCATCTCACAAAACCCAGCTAGCTGACCTACTTCCAGATGTTTATAGAATCAGAACATCATAGAGTTGGAAGGGGCCATACAGACCATCTAGTCCAACCCCCTGCCCAATGCAGGACCAGCCTAAAGCATCTCTGACAAATATTCGTCCAGCCTCTTCTTGAAAGCTGTCAGTGAAGGGGAGATAACCACCTCCCTAGGCAGCCAATTCCACCTTTGAACCACTCTGACTGTGAAAAAGTTTGTCCTAATATCCAGGTGATACCTTTCTGCATGTAATTTAAGCCCATTGCTTCGGGTCCTATCCTCTGCTGCCAACTGGAACAGCTCCTTGCCCTCCTCCAAATGACATCCTTTCAAATATTTAAAGAGAGTGATCATGTCCCCCCTCAGTCTCCTCTTCTCCAAACTAAACATTCCCAGGCCCCTCAGCCTTTCCTCGTAGGGCTCAGTCTCCAGACCCCTGATCATCCTCGTCGCTCTCTTCTGCATCCTCTCGATTTTGTCCACATCCTTTTTGAAGTGAGGCCTCCAGAACTGCACACAGTACTCCAGGTGCAGCCTGACCAAGGCAGTATACAGAGGGGCTGTGACCGCCTGCGATTTTGATGCTATGGCCCTTTTAATACAAGCGCATCACACGGACTGCTCATATTTAGTTTACAGTCAACTCTTACCCCAAGATCTCTTTTGCATACACTACTCCCCAGAAACGTATCCCCTATCCAGTATTTGTGACATCTTTTTGGCTCAGATATAATACTGTGCATTTATATTTGTTGAATTGCATCCTGTTTGCTACTGCCCACTTCTCCAGAGTATTCAGGTCTTGTTGAATTTTAACTCTATTTTCTTGGATGTTTGCTGCTCCTCCAAATTTGGTATCATCAGCAAGCCCTTCTACCCCTTCATCCAGATCATTGATAAAAATATTGAAAAGTACCGGGCCCAAAACCGAGCCCTGCGGCACCCCGCTGGACACCTCCCTCCAATCTGATGAAATGCCATTGACCACCACTCTTCGGGTGCGGTCCTCTAACCAGTTCCCTATCCACCGAACTGTCCTATAGTCCAGCCCACAGTCTTCCAGTTTGCCCATCAGAATGTCATGGGGAACCTTATCAAAAGCTTTACTGAAATCTAGGTACATCACATCAACAGAGTTCCCACGATCCAGTAAGCTCGTCATACGATCAAAGAAGGAAACCAGGTTGGTCTGACAAGATCTGTTGGGGACAAAACCATGCTGACTTCCCTGGATCACTAAGTGGTCCTTCAGATGCTTACAGATCGATCCCTTTAAAATCTGCTCTAATATCTTCCCAGCAACAGAAGTCAGACTGACCGGCCTGTAGTTTCCCAGGTCATTCTTCCCTTTCTTAAAGACTGGGATAACATTTGCTCTTCTCCAATCTTGTGGCAACTCCCCAGTCCTCCAGGAGGCCTTGAAGATGATGGACAGAGGCTCTGCACATTCATTAGACAGTTCTTTGAGCACTCTTGGGTACATACCATCTGGCCCAGGGGATTTGGCACCATCCTAGCTAGAAGAAGGAGAAAATAGTTTCAAGATAATGAACATCTTCTGGCTTCCTTCACTCTCCCCTAGCACGCTTTGCAAAAAACAAATGAGAGATTTCCTATGCTATCCAGGTGCAATGAACATCATGCAATGCAATGAGCATCATGTTCTAGTTGAATTGGTCTGACGTTCGCTTCACTTCCTAAAGAGACAACCCCCTCCTTCACCAGGATTCCCTTCCTGCAGCCACTTAAGTTCCATGCCTTAACATTTCAGGAGTACACCTTGCCAGCTCCCATAAGGGCAAGAAAGAGCCTCTTGCTAAGAGTGAAAGAGGGGAGCACAAAGAAACAACATCAAAAAAACTAGGATCATGGAATCCGGCCCTATCACTCCTTGGCAAAGAGAAGGGGAAGTCATGGAAGCAGTGACACAATTGACGTTCCTGGGATCCAAGATCACTGCAGATGGTGATTGCAGCCATGAAATTAAAAGACACCTGGTCCTTGGGAGGAAAGCTATGGGAAACTTTGACAGCATAATAAAAAGTACAGACATCACCCAGCCAACCAAAGTCAGCCAAAGCAATGGTATTCCCAGTAGTTATGTATGGCTGGGAGTGTTGGACCATAAGGAAGGCCGAGCGCCGAAGAATAGATGCTTTCAAATTATGGTGCTGGAGAAGACTCTTGAGAGTCCCTTGGACTGCAAGGAGATCAAATCAGTCAATCCTAAAAGAAATCAACCCTAACTGTTCCCTGGAAGGCCAGATGCTGAAGCTCAAATACTTTGGCCACCAAATGAGAAGGGAGCACTCACTGGAGAAGACCCTGATGCTGGGAAAGATTGAAGGTAAATGAAAAAGGGGGACGGCAAAGAATGAGATGTTTAGATAATGTTAGCAATGCAATGAATATGAAATTAAGCACACTCCAGAGGACGATGGAAGACAGGAGGGCCTGGCGTGATGTGGTTCATGGCGTCGCGAAGAGTTGGACTCGACTGTGGAACTGAACAACAACAAAAGCATCCTTCTATGCTCCTGGACTTCAATAGGCTTAGAAGGGGATAACTCTGCTTAGGACTGCATCATCAGTCACCTGTAATAATAAGGGCCCTGCTTTATAAGGTTGTTCGTCATTTTTACAAAGATGCATGCAAAGCACCTTGAATGCTTAAATATAATTGAATATTGTCACTTTAGCTGTGTGCCAAATTTCATATTGAAATGGTGTCCTTGAGCTCTCTCTGGACACATTTCAAGCAGGCCGCAATGATTTGCCGGAGTCACAGTCATCTGCTTTTGCATAGTGTGTCCCTTGCCCTCTCCTACATACCTCTGTGCAAAGCTCCTCCTTTGAGGCCGTATGAGCCAACACATTTTAATTCTGTGTCAGGAAGACAGAAAGACATGACCTGTATATCTTCTGCATGGTTGCAAGCATGTGCTGCTTTTACATAATTCTACTTCTGCAGTTTGTATGGGGCACTGAAGTCCAACCCCATGTCACCAGAACTCTGGCTTTGGTCCCGTTTCTCCTGTGTTGCCTTAAATACTGGGAGGCTCACAGCAGAAGATCCTCAGGATACAGAATTCAACACCCAGTGCCAATTTCTTGAAGTGTGCAGTGTGTGATGCTGGAATATCCATAACCATGCCTGTCACTCAAGGTTCTAAGTTTCTGTGAAGAATTAACCCTTCACAGGGGTTAAACATCTGTTTAAACAACACTTCTGAGCTTTTGAAAGTGCAGTCGGTCACAGATGCAAGCTCTGCTTAGGACAGAGCCAAGCAGCAGGGACTTGCTTTCAAGTGGGAATTTCCTAGTTCACAGCTTCTAAACCGCTGATCTATCACAAATCTGTATCATTCAAACCTGAGCTTATTTTCTGTATTTTAAAACCCTGTGTACCTTAAAAAAAAAGAAGATCTCAGTGCACAAAATCAGCAACTGAATATAGCAGAGTGTGTGATCAGGAAGAACGTCTTCCCTTCCTCCTGCTTCGTTCACCCGCAACCTCTTCCAGCGAGGCTTCCTCTCCTCACTGAACCACAGCCTCTCGTGCCCTTTCTCAGGCTCCATAAACACAATGAAGAGGTCCAAAGAGAACACAGAACAGTAAGTCCATACCTCTGATTTTGCATCACAGCAGAGGTGGGAGGTCCCACAGCGCAAAATGAGAAAAGCCTCAACTGTAGAGAGATCTCACTGCAAGCCCAGTGTGTGAACTAGCTTTCAAACTGTTCTTCACCTAGGAGGGAGTCATTCCAGTGTCAGCTAGGCCTCTGGTATCTTAACTTCAGTTTTTGCTGTGTTTCCAGTCTTTCTTTATCTATATAACCGAAGCCTTTGACCTTGAGTATCTGGGGTACTTTTCTCTTGAGAATTATTGCCCGTTACTTTGGCGGGTTTCTACCTGGCCTCTGATTGGACCTGAGCCATCAGGGGGCCCCCTTGAATAATGTATATCAGCTTGCTTAGCAGTCATGCCGGCCACATGACCATGGAAATGTCTTCAGACAGCGCTGGCTCTTCGGCTTTGAAACGGAGATGGGCACCGCAACCCTAGAGTCGGATTCGACTGGCTTTCAAGCAAGGGAACCTTTACCTAACATGAAAGCGTTTAGATATCTGCATACTCTCAATGTCTCAATAAATTCTACTTCTTTGAATGAAAGCTGTTGGGAACTGATTGCTGCAGGAGTCTGACATCCAGCCTATAAACACTCTGTACAACACCACAGGAGGCAGGCACAAAGTGAGAGGTAGGGGAGTAAAGAGAAGGCCTGCTGGAGACATGAAGCAAATTCCTGCTCCTGAAAACTGCAGAACTGGACGACTTTGGCTCCTTTATTCCCAAACCATGCTTATCTTCAGGCCCGAATGAGAAGAGCACATGGCCCTCATTAAAAGAAAAATCTGAATGGTGATTCCACAGCAGTTTTAGCTCCATTCATTCCCCACCCACTCCAATTCTGCTGATGCTCTCTCTAGTGCCCGGCATTTGCCAAGGTATTACTAGAGGGCTGGCTGCATGGTCGGAAACACAGCATGAAAATATGGAGAGGCATCAAAACACTTTGCGGCTGCCTTCTTGGCACATCTGCCTCTGCTATACACAGTGAGACCAGCATATCAGAGTGGGTATACATGGGAGTGGTCAACAGATGTCTAGGCAGGAGCTCCCATCACACTTTTGCCCCTTTCCTCTTAATTCTCACCACCAAACTGTACAGAACAAAGCCTGTGAGACCACTCATTAGTAGGGGGTGGGCGGGCCAGGTTTTTCTGAGACTGGAGTTCCTAAGCTTGAAGAATGGTGCTCTCAGAATTCTTGGTGGAATCATGGCCTGCAAAAACCAGAGGGATAAGCTAGGGCGATGGAATTGTGCAGTACCCAGGGTCCTGCTTACTTTACCACTTTTTAAGAGCCCTGTCAACTGCCAATTTCATCTAAGGCTCTAAGCCCGGGATGTCTAAGAGAGCACCTGCTCCCATATGATACCCCCCCCACACACACACACACTGTTTTAAGACCTGTCAATCAGGTCCTTGTGAACCTAAACTAAGCATGAGCTGGGAGTGAGGGCTTTTCAGTGGTTGCCCCAGTGTACTGCAGACAATTTCTTACATCCAGCTCAGCCCTTGCCTCCTTTCAGAGACAGGAGGAGATGGAGTTCGAGACTGTAGTTCTGAATTTTATCTTTCTACTGCTCAGTCTCCTCAATTAAGTTCTACATTCATTTTTGCTGTTTTGAAAATACTTTAAAGTAGTGCTGGCATAGCACAATGTTTAGACTGTTGGACCAAGACCTGGGAAAACCAGTATTGAATCCCCTCTGTGCCTCTGTGCCAAGGTCTCCAGGCGACCCTGGGCCCCTCACAATCTCTCAGCCTAACCTTTAATATATTATTTATTATATTTATTAATGTACTAAAAACATTTATACCCTCGCTTTCCTCATGGTTCAAGGTAGTGGAAAGAATAAAACGGAGGAGGTAAAAACAATCTGACAAGCGGCTTCAGGTCCCATTAAGGGGAGGAGGAGGAGGAAGAGGAAGAGATTGGATTTATACCCTGCCCTTCACTACCCAAAGGAGTCTCAGAGTGGCTTACAAACTCTTTCTTCCCCTCCCCACAACAGACACCCTGTGAGGTAGGTGGGGCTGAGAGAGCTCTGACAGAAACTGCTCTTTTTCAAGAACAGCTGTGCCAGAACTATAACTTGCCCAAGGTCATCCAGTAGGTGCAAGTGGAGGAGTGGGGAATCAAACCCGGTTCTCCCAGATTAGAGTCTGTGCACTTAACCACTACACCAAACTAGCACAACAGCAAGTGAAGAAATAAAGCGTTGCAAATGGGCATATTTATCATCTTAAAGACTGAAATCTTCGCTATCCAGAGCAGAGGCTTAATAGCTCCCATGCCTCCCCCCTTCAGAACACCAGGCAGCCCCCTAAGGAAAAGGTCACTTGTAAAAGATTTTACTATGAAGCAGAGTGATGCAGATCCCAGATTGGAGCTGTTACCTAACAGCCTTAAACCACCCTGAAGCTCTGTCCTTCCTTCAATTTTCTTTTTGCTTTGCTACATCATCTGCTACATTGGGCCCTTGGATGACCAAGGGGTAAAAGGAGTACTGAAGGATGATAGGGAAATGGCTGAGAAGCTAAATACATTTTTTGCCTCTGTCTTCACTGTGGAAGATGAGAAGTGCTTGCCCACTCCAGAACCGCTGAGTTCGGGAGGGGTGTTGAAAGACTTGAGTCAGATTGAGGTGATGAGAGAGGAGGTCCTAAAACTGATAGACAAAAACTGATAAATCACCAGGTCCAGATGGCATACATCCGAGAGTTCTGAAAGAACTCAAATGTGAACTTGTGGATCTCCTGACAAAAATATGTAATCTTTCCTTAAAATCTGCCTCCATTCCTGAGGACTGGAAGGTAGCTAATGTCACTCCCATCTTTAAAAAGGGTTCCAGAGGAGATCCGGGAAATTACAGGCCAGTCAGTCTGACGTCGATACCGGGTAAATTGGTGGAAACCATTATTAAGGAAAGAATTAGTAGGCACATAGATGAACAAAACCTATTGAGGCAGACTCAGCATGGGTTCTGTAAGGGAAGATCTCGTCTCACTAACCTGTTAGTGTTCTTTGAGGGGGTGAACAAACATGTGGACAAGGGGGATCCAATAGATATTGTTTAACTTGACTTCCAGAAAGCTTTTGATAAAGTTCCTAATCAAAGGCTCCTAAGTAAGCTCAAAAATCATGGGATAGAAGGACAAGTCCTTTTATGGATCAAAAACTGGCTAGTTCATAGAAAACAGAGAGTGAGTGTAGGTGGGCAATTTTCTCAGTGGAGGGTGGTAAGCAGTGGGGTACCGCAGGGATCAGTACTTGGTCCACTGCTTTTTAACTTGTTCATTAATGATTTGGAGATGGGAGTAAGCAGTGAAGTGGCTAAATTTGCGGATGATACAAAGTTGTTCGGGGTGGTGAAAACCAGTGAGGATTGTGAGGCACTCCAAGGGGATCTGTCAAGGATGGGCGAGTGGGCGTCAACATGGCAAATGGGGTTCAATGTGGCCAAGTGCAAGGTGATGCACATTGGAGCCAAAAATCCTAAATATAAATACACATTGATGGGGTCTGAACTGGCAGAGACTGATCAAGAGAGAGATCTTGGAGTTGTAGTGGATAACTCACTGAAAATGTCGAGACAGTGTGTGACTGCAATAAAGAAGGCCAATGCTATGCTGGGGATTATTAGGAAGGGTATTGTAAACAGATCAGCCAATATCATAATGCCCCTATATAAATCAATGGTGAGACCTCATTTGGAATACTGTGTGCAGTTCTGGTCACCACACCTTAAAAAGGATATTATAGCTTTGGAAAAAGTGCAGAAAAGGGCAACTCGAATGATAAAAGGGTTGGAACACTTTCCCTATGAGGAAAGGTTAAAGCGCTTAGGGCTCTTTAGCTTGGAGAAACGACGACTGAGGGGTGACATGATTGAGGTTTATAAGATTATCCATGGGATAGAGCAGGTAGAGAAAGAGGTACTTTTCTCCCTTTCTCACAATACAAGAACTCGTGGGCACTCCATGAAATTGCTGAGCGGTCATGTTAGAACGGATAAGAGGAAGTACTTCTTCACCCAAAGAGTGATTTAACACATGGAATTCACTGCCACAGGAAGTGGTGGTGGCTACAAGCATGGACGGCTTCAAAAGGGAATTAGATAAGCATATTGAGCAGAGGTCCATCAGTGGCTATTAGCCACAAGATATAGATAGGGACACTGGGGCAAGTGATGTTCTGTCTTCTTGGTGCTTGGGGGGGTCAACAGTGGGAGGGCTTCTAATGTCTAGGCCCCACTGGTGGACCTCCTGATGGCACCTGGTATTTTTGGCCACTGTGTGACAGAGTGTTGGACTGGATGGGCCTCTGGCCTGATCCAACATCGGTGTCTCTTATGTTCTTATCTGGCTCCTCTCTCTTCCATTCAGGCATCATCTGCTGCTGGCACAACTTATCTTCCTGACCATGTACAGCTATCACCATGGTTTTCCTCAGCTAAGTTGCACACCAGAATGTTTATCTTTTACTAAAGACCAAGACTTTCCATTTAACAGGTTGCAAAGTTTTGCCTGGAGTGATACAAAAAATAAAACCAGAAACATTCAGAAGAAAGTTTTTTACCAAACAGAAATTTGGGAATTTAGGGGAACACTACAAAAAGCTCCTGTGAAAAATATATATTTTATATATTTTTTTCTTTTGGAAAGAGCGGGATGCTTTTTAGACCAAGGGTTTATGCCAGGGGTGTCAAAGATACGGCCCGTGGGATGGATCAGGCCCACACAGGGCTGCAATCCGGCCCAAGAGCAGCTGACTCTGTGCAACTTCCTGCTCCTTAGAGCGCAGCTCCTTTCCCCCATTCTCTCCGAGTTCCTGATTGGTAAAGGAGAGAAAGAAAGCCTTCCCTTGCTTGGCTCTGGGCTCCTCTCCCCCCTCCTGGGAGGGAGGAGGAAGAGAGACGGGGGGGGGGGGGGCATCTCATGAGCCATTTCTGAAGACCAGCAAGAGTCCAGCAACACCTTAATGACTAACAACATTTGTGGCGGGGCATGAGCTTTCATGAGTCACTGCTCACTCCTTCAGATACAGCTGGAATGTGAATCTGTCCTTATATCTTGGAAAGTGAAGTTATTTCAGATGCCAGAAGACAATAGCAGGCATTGGTAATGAGAGAAGAAACCTAGGTCTCAATTCAGTCCGGGAGTTTGCATTGTCTTGAGCTTCATGATCAGTTGCAATTCAGCAGTCTCTCTTTCTAATCTCCCTTTGAAATGCCTTTGTAAGAGAACTGCTACTCCTAGGTCAGCAACTGAATGCCCTGAAAGATTAAAATGTTCCCCCACTGGTTTTTGAATGTTGTGGTTTCTAATAGTGGCAGAAAGAGTAAGAGTCCAGGAGCACCTTTAAAGACTAAGAAAACTGTGGTAGAGTATGTGCTTTTGTGAGTCACTACTCACTTCTTCAGACTTATTTCCATTTATTCTTTGCATCTTCCTGGACCGAATCCTGTACCAAACTGAGACCTAGTTTCCTGTCTCATTATCAATGCTGACATCTCCACCCCTCTGCATATCACAACTAATCCAATCACGTCTGCTATTGCCATTCATCATCTGAAATAATCTTTATAAAGTTTATATCTCCAGGACCTTGTGATACATTTTATGGAACACATGGTCTGGCCCAACCAAGTGGCATTTGTCAGATCTGGCCCTCATAACAAATGAGTTTGACACCACTGGTTTACACACTCAGCATGGAGAATATAAAAGTAGAAAACAATCTACAGCATTAGATAATGGTAATTCCTCCATCTAGGAACACGGCTATCTTATATTGTCATTAGTTAATCAGTGTTGGTATTGCTTACTCAGATTGGCAGTAGCTCTCCAGGCTCTTAGAAAGAGGTCTTTCAAACCACCTACTGCCTCATTCTATTCATTGGAGATGTCGAGGATTGAACCTGGGACCTTCTACATGTCAAGCAGATGCTCTACAGAGCTAAGGCCCCGCCCCCACGAATTTAACACTGTTAAAGCAGAAATACAAGTTTAGGTTTGATTAGGAACTATTTTCTATTTTCCCAAAAATTTCGGTTTTCTCCAAGAACAGAGGAAAAGATTTCCCACATGGCTTCAAAATGTTCCCAAAATCTTGCATCCCTAGTTAGGCCTCTTTGGCTGGGACGCTTGAATCCAAATTTTCACCCCAGCTGCCCCTTCCACAACAGACTCTTGCGCAAATCTTACCTCTAACACTCTCTTCCTCTGGTGTTTCCTGACTCATCCCCAGAGGGTCCCCACCCCACCCCTTTCTGCTATAAATGCACTCAGAGGAATATCAGCCACCATTCATAGCCCACCAGTCCATCTGAAGCCCTGTGTCATGAGCCAGCCAGCTGTCACCTCCTCTTCGGAGGGCGAATCAGAGGAGCCGAGCCCCACGTCACTGGAGTACCTACCCGAGCAGCTGGGTCGAGAAACAGACCCAATGGGGGAAGCATCGGGAAGCGAGGATGCTTTCCAGCCACAGTGAAGCTACTCAGTCTGGCAGGAGATGACAGAAAGGACGCAGCGGCCTTAGTCTCCTCCGTGTTCTCCTGAACCAGTGGAACACAGAAGGAAGGAAGGAAGGCGCACTTAACAGCTTTGGACAGAAGGAGGAGTGCTCGCCTAATGGCACAGCAGCGGTCAGTGTTGGTTCCCAGAGACAGTCTTTACAGGATCAGGACTGAGATACTGAGAGAAAGCAGCAAGGACCTACACCTAGAGGATGAGGGATCCAACAAAAAGAAGCGACTCTTGGGCCTTTGGGGATGACTCAGCAAAAAGATGAGGGATCCAACAAAAAGAAGCGACTCCTGGGCCTTTGGGGATGACTCAGCAAAAGGAGGCAGTTAAAAGGAACATGCTGAGCAAGGCTCGGTGCGCAAGCAACTTCGCTTGCCACCCCCCTCTGTGGCTGACCTGCTCAGCGAATAGAGCACTACCTTGCCTTGCTTCCTTGCACCCTGTCCTGTTTAATACGCACTTCCTTTTCCACCCAGAGACCCAGACCCTGTATCCTGCCCTGGCTTCCAAGCCTTGGACCCCAAACTCCAGGCCCTCCTTCTCCCCCAACCTTTGGACTGAACCTTCGGCTCCCTGACTCCAGAATGGTTAGTAGACTGTGCTCTTGCATACTGTCTTGTTTGTTACTGTTGTATTTGTGCATCCTGGAAACCCCGGGTAGAGTATAAGCACCGGGCTTTGACATGAACATGACACTTTTATCCATTCCATCACTCCCTGCCTCTGGTGGGCAAGCTGGGGAACAGCCCACAGGGTGCTTCTCTGCTTTCTTCTGTAGACACAGAGCTAGCAAAAGGCAGAAAAGTTAAAGAGAACAGGTTTCTGTCTTGTTTCCAACCTTTGGGCAGATGTGTGACACAGAAAAGCTGCAAGTGTCTGCCCTTTGCAAAGAAAAGGAGCTGCTCCTTACCTCTCGCTTCCTTTCAGGGACAAAGAGTACAACTAGTGATACCTGAAGAAGTGTGCATGCACATGAAAGCTTATACCCAGCACTAAACTTTGTGGGTCTTAAAGGTACCACTGGACTCAAACTTTGTTCTGTTAATGGAAAAGGCTTCCCTACACTTGAAGGCAATGAGACACATATATGCAAAAAAAAAAAAACCCCGCTTCAGTTCTACCCCCTGCAAAGCTGGGGGGGCAGGGGAGGGGGGAGCGTTCCGGATGCTGTTTGGAAAGAAGTTTATTGGGGAGGGGGAGCTCTTGGAACGCTGGCTCAGAAAATCGTGAACTGGGAGTGGGAAAGCTACAGCACGAGACCACAGCCCATCTGATTCTGCGTGGTACCTGCAAGCCAGCAAGGGCTGTCCCAAGGCTAGCATGTCCCATGCTGACTGAAAAGGAGGCCACATATTGCTGCAGCAGAAAGTGAGATATTTTGGTACAGTTTCTTAGAGCAGCTGGGAGACCCACAGCTGCGTCAGCAGATATGGAGGCGGATGTGGGCTCAGATGCCCCCTTGCGGCAACTGCCAGCCAGGACGCCCGCTGTCCCAGGCTGAAGGGCAGTTTAGGAAGCCAAGCACATCCCAGAGGGAAGGAACACAGCTATTCATCTCACAGGAAGGCTGCCTGGGCTGTGACCTGAATGCAACAGCGGGCAATGAGCTCTCTCCTTGACTTGTCAGAGAGCTGCTTTAGTTTAATTCCCTTTTAATGGGGGGGGGGAGAGAAACCCAGGGAAGATGGTGCCCGAGCCAAGAATGCAATCCCCATTTTTTGGCAGACCCCCAAGTGAGAGTGCAGTGTGAAAAGTAAACCTGCTCCAGGGCCCCCCTCCAAAGAGACCCCAATCAATCATCCTGTGACAATTTAACTGCCCTTTTTTCCCCAAGGGAGAAAGGGAACGGTGACCTTTGCCCTTTGGCCTCTCAACCAGACAATTTCACAGCCACCGAGGCTGGGGTTTTTTTTTAAAGACGTTTCTGCTTCAGATCAGTCCTGAGCAGATGATGCCCCAGAGCAGCAGCAACAGCTTTACCTCCCCCCCCCCCAATATCCTTGTCTCTTAACATGGCCCTAAAGCCATGGGCCAATGGTTTACAAACAGGGGGATTTCCCCCCCCCTGCATACACCTCCCCCGAAACTTAGAGGCCATGCGCAAGACAGCCAGCATCCTCCAGTTACATCGCCCACCACTTTGCACATATTTTCCTGCCAGGTTGCACTCAGTCTCTCTCTCTCTCACACACACACATACACATTTCAATCCTATTCCTTTTCAAGAAAATCAGTAGAAGCAGCTTGAGGTGCTTTGCAGAAGCTGCAAAGGAATCTTTTGCTACACAGAAAGACAGAAATCTTCGCTATTGCAGTGAGTCATTCTGGACTTCATCCAGCTTCCAGCCCTAAGACTCCCAAGTATCCTTGCACCAGCTGTGTAGGAGAACCATGCCTGGTCATCGCAATTGCAGAGGAAAGTGCATATGTTTAAGAGGGCACGCTCCTGTACACACATATACAATTATGAGCCGTGGGAACTGTTCCCTTCCTCCTTCCTAACCATGCCTGAAATGTCTTTTGAAAATGTAGAACTTTGGGGGAGGCTAGCAGAGTTCTAGATCCCGGAAGCAAAGAAGCAATCATCCTGCCAAAGGAAAACAATTACACTGCCAGCATTTATCCAACTAAAACATTAAACTGAGGCACCATAAAACGTAAGCCCCTGGATGCACCAGGGAAGTGCATACCACAGACGGCAAAGAATGCAAACATTAAAGTACTTTGTAAGACGAGGTCTTACGCACTTAGAATGTGAAGTATGAAGTTTTTTACCCAAGACAGCTCTACAGCACTGCAGGATGACTATTCCTATATATTTCTACAGGATACATGACATATTCTCAAAGATACATTTGTTTAAATGAAGCATTCTGTCCAGTATGCTACCATCATACACATAATCACACACAATAGTTCAATGTTTTCAATGTTATAAAATTTTAACTCAATATCCAAATATACTGCTAGCCATATTATGACATAGTTATTGTACAGAGTCTTTTATTTACTACAAAAAGGTATGTTTTTCTATTTTCCACTTTTTCAGATGGAAAAAACAAATATATACATGGTAAGGCAGCATACAGTGCAGCAGTCTGCAGACATCACGACTTTTAGTACTGGTTGGTGGTATTTGATACTTTGCTTGACAAGGAAGTATTGCACCAATTTCCCTTCTCCCCCTTTCCTGTCTTCCCCCATTAAAAAAAACCCCATGGCTTCAAAATTTATGGAAATCTTACCCCTTTAAGTCTGGCATAAGACCAACTGAACCCCACAACAGCTCAAGACAAGCAGAGGATTGACTATCCCTGTCTGTCCCACTTGCTCCAGGTGGCAGTGGCACAAGTAGGGCCAGTTTGGTGTAGTGGTTAAGGGTGTGTACTCTAATCTGGGAGAACCAGGCTTGGTTCCCCACTCCTCCACGTGCACCTGGCTGGATGACCTTGGGCAAGCCATAGTTCTGGCACAGCTGTTCTTGAAAGAGAACAGTTTCTGTCAGAGCTCTCTCAGCCCCACCTACCTCACAGGGTGTCTGTTGTGGGGAGGGGAAGGGAAAGGAGTTTGTAAGCCACTCTGAGACTCCGAGTGAAGGGCAGGGTATAAATCCAATCTCCTCCTCCTCTCCACCCCATATCTCCTCCTAGGGACAGAATGTCTGCTACCTTCCCATCCATACTGCCCTGAAGCTATCCTACCACTCCAATGAGCAAAGTTTATTTATGTATTAAAGTATTTCTACCCACTTTTCCTTTTGGATCGAATTTGAAGCCTTGCTCCAACTTAAGCATCTCTTCCATTGGACAAAGAACAACTACTGTTGGAGGAAGGCTCTTTAGGCTGGAGGAAATTTACCTGGAGAATGGTTGGATCCACCCCACTGTTTGGGTGCAAGCCACACCTGTTGCCTACTTCCCCATGGCACCCGCTGCCAATTTAGCACTCCAAGCAACTGCTTCTGTGGTGAATCCACCCTGCTTCAGGAAGTACATCAGGGGCAACATCTTTCATGAGTTGGTGGTGGAGGTACAGCGACCACAGTACCTTCTATGAAAAGGCCACTGTAAGGAGTTCAAGTGAAGGTATGCCCAGGGAACTGAATCCTGTGCTAGTTGTACCAGGGTCCTCAGAGGTCCTCCAGGTATTCTGGCCCTTCAACCTTATAACTTTCACCTGAAAAAGAAAGTTCCTGACCTGTGTTGTCTCATATATGACCTCCAGGTACTGGAAGCTGCGCTCCCTTTGCCCACTTGACTAGTAGTCCTTGAGACTCTAGACATTTGACTGTTTCACGAGACCCTTATCTCGGTTTTCGGACATGGATTTTACAAGGAGAGGGTGCAGGTGGTTTCCCTGCTATCTTGAGATACATTGCCAATGCTTCCAAGACCTTGGTGAAGTCACAAAGTGTAGAAACAAGGTGGAGGCACTCAGTATGACAAGTGGCATTTCCCATTGGTAAGCCAGAGGCATCTGATACATGCTTGAAGAACTAGGAGATATGAATGTGTCAGGTCTATGGATGAGTAGCTTGACAGAGGAACTTCTTCTGTAGAAATCAGGTGAGCAAATTGATATTTAAGATAGCTCTCCAACTCCAGTTTTTGTTGGCCTGATGATAATCCTGACAGTCTACCCAGCTATCATACTTTCTTAACAGCTTTAGTATGAAGGAAGTTCTGTGGCTAGAAAAGACGTGTTAGATGCCTTGAAAGACTTCCATTCCTCCTCCAGAACTGTGGGAATGATTTTTTTCTTGTACTCACACTACTGAACTCACTGAACACATGAAGCTGCCTTATACCAAGTCATACCCTTGGTCCATCAAGGTCAGTATTATCTACTCTGACTGGCAGCAGCTCTCCAGGGTCTTAGGCTGAGGTCTTTCATATTACCTCTTACTCAGATCTTTGAAGTGGAGATGCTAGGGATTGGACTTGGGACACTCTACAAGCAAACAGATGCTCTGCCACTAAGCCACAGGCCCTAACTAGTAGGAAGGGGATGGTTGCAAGGTTGAACTTTAGACCATAGGTCAGGTTTGAGCTCCAAGGCCTGAGCCAGAGTCTGCTTTGGCCACTACCTCAGCTGAAACTGATCTCTCCAAGCATGACTGTGCATCCATGGATGAATCTGCCATGGACTCTTCAGCTGTGACAAGCGTAAAGGTCCTCCTTAAATCTCACTACCTTCTGGGAACTGAGAGAAGAGTTCATGGAAGCAAAGGACCAAGCCCTCACAAAGACAGAGTTAGCAGCAGCAGAAATATGAAGTGGGGCAACCACCAAGGGGAGTCCAAGACTGCCGTGAGTATAAAACTTCTCCCTCTAATAGTTAATTAAGAAAGCAGTAAATAATCTCAAAACTGGCAAGTCTGTTTCCATGTTTTGTGCTTGTTCTATCTAGGTCACCTCCTGAAGCTATGTTTCTTTCCAGAGTCAACATGCATGACCATCTTTATCAGGGTGAAGACCTGGGGTGGGGAGATGTCACGGCTCAGGTGGGGTATCACCTGACGCTGCCACCACTCTGGATTTAGGATCCCTTGAGAAGGCCCAGAGCACCCTCCCAAGACCTTCAGACCTCCCTTTTGGCCGAATAATAGGTGTGAGGACCAGGCAGAGTACAACAAGGAAAAGGTTTATTTTATAGGAGGTCAAACAACAAGGGGCAGAATAACAGTAAGTGGGTGAAAAGAAATCAAATGCCCTAACACGTCTAGCCCACTATTCCAAGTGGCACTAGACTACTCACCCTTCCCTCAGGATGAGGGTCTCTTCCCTGCAGCAGCCTTCCTTCTGGCTCTGCCCTCTGGGAAGAAGAACAGCTTCTGCTCTGGCACCAGTTCTTTTGTTCCCCAGCCCTCTTCTTCCCTATTGGTCAAAATCGGTGCCAAAACTTCCCAAAGCCTTCTGGGATTTGTAGGCCCAGCCTCACCTACTGCTATAGCCAGGCTCCCTGGGCCTGCTAGGCCGTGCTTCCACAGCCCAGATCATGACAGGGGAGAAAGACAGTTTTTTCTTCACCCCACCCGAGAACCTCAAAAGACTTTCTCCTGGATTCTCTAACAGAGAGATATCAGACCCGACCTCTTCTACCTAGTGGAAAATTCTGGTCTCCTGGAGCCAAAAGATTACACAAAGGCCAGTACTTACACAGTTCTACAGGAATAGCACTTATGTTCTGTTGGCTGCTCTTCAATAACATCAACCACAACCCTCCGAGCCCAGCTGATTACAAACTAACCAGATCAACTTATTCCACAATTTTTGTTCACCTGAGATAGTATGTTGGACGTGCCCCTAAGCATGTAAAGAGGGCAAATTAAGCATTTCTTTCTCAAAGTTATACAGTTTTTATACGTTAGCTGGCATGTGAGCTCAATTCACCACATTTTGCCCAACTGCAGAATCCAGAGCTTGGCCAAAATAGAGGGCTGGGCAGAAGAACAGAACATACTGCACACAAGCCTCTGTGCCTCTGCCGAACAGAACCTGAGCCATGTTGTCATGAATGCCTAGGCAAGGAAAGGTTCTGTTCCCTTGTGATGATTATCTAGTGGTAAAGAAACCAGCACTGCAGCATTTAGCCAGAGCAAAGGGGGAATTGGTTCCCCTGGCCTTGCCACCAGCACTCTGCAGGCTGAAACATCACAAACATCCAAGTGCTGGCCTCTTGTCTTTTGTCACAACTGATTTACTATTTCAATTTGGAATTGTTTTTATTTGTGTTTTTTTGTAAACCACCTCGGGAGTGATTACGACTGCAAGATCGTTTCTAAACACACAGCCGAAGAGAAAAGATTCTAGAACAGATAGATTACAACTGCTGGACGGGATCCATCAGGAGAAGGCACAAGCTGCTGATGAAGGGTGGGACTGCCTCACCCTTCAAGTCAGTATGCCCTCTGCCCACGAGGTAAGCTGTAGGGATTGTGCGCCCCTGGGAGGGGTGTCCCCTGCTGGGGTTACTCCAAGCCTGGCAAGGCTGTGTGCCCACTGGGGAAGGGGGGCAACCAGCCTGAAAAGATCCTTGGCATCTTGCTTGTTTTTGCCATGCAGCTGGCTGGCAGGAGAAGTGGAAGAGAAACTGGGAGACCTGAGAGAGGAGGGCAGAGGGAGCAAGAGGAGCAGTCAAGGCCTGAGGCAAGGTCCTCCAAACAGGCATGGCAGTGAAGATGATCCCTTGGCCTGGGTTACTTACAAGGGAAGAAGGGTCCAGCAAAAGGGCACATGGAACCACTGTGGAAGGCTACAAAATGTACCAAGCCACCCAGAGCAAAGTGTGCTCCTTGCATGGAAGCTACTGGACAGATAACAGTGCATGCAAACAAGATCTCCACCCGTTTCCCTTACAATTTATTTAGGGTCAGAGAGAGAGAGACACTCACACAGATAAGTTCTGTTCTTTGTTCCACCTTCGTTTGGTGGGTGCGCAAGTCAACAGCCTAGACTAATTAACTGTTCTTCTAAGAAAGTACAGCGAGGACTACTTCTCTGGAAGCACAACCAGGACGTCTTCTCTGGGAGGAGGATTAAGTTGGGTTGGCCCTGCCTCCCCAGTCAGAGGAGTTCACCCTTTCTTGCCTGCTGTCCTGACCCCCCAAGAGCAGCTTCAAGTGAAACCAGACTCTGCTCTCCTTGGAAAAGATGCTCTCTTGTACAAAGTGATCAGCACTTCAACCTCAGAGTCACCTCTGAGCAAAATTTCTGAAACACTTCTCTCCTTTTGTCATCTTTGGCAACCCACAGGGTGCCACAGTCTACATTAATCTGACATTCTCTAAAGCCAAACTCAAAACCTTCCACATAGTGAGTTAGGAATCCAAGGACTTGGAGAGGTCCTAGCTCAATTGAACAGCATCTGTTTGGCATACAGACGGTCCCAGGTTCAATCTCTGGCATCTCTAGTTAAAAAGATCAGACAGTAGGTGATGTGAAAGACCTTACCCTGAGACCTCAGAGAGCAGTTGCTAGTCTGAGTAAACATTACTGACCTTGACGGACCAAAGGTCAGATTCAGTATAAGGCAGCTTCATGTGTGTTCATGTGAATGTGTTCTAAACCGAATGGCTGCAAAGGTGTTAACGTGTATGTAGGCAGGATACATTAAATTTGCCTACCTCTCAAAGCACAGTTCAACAACAATGCTAACATAGCTCACCATACACTCCATCCTCCGCTTTGGAGTGTGAAAATCAACACAGCTAACTGCAAACCTTCCAAATGCATTTTATTTGTACACATGTGAGGAATGAGTCACCGGTCATATTAATCTCACCCTTGTTCTCCCTTTTTATACGTCAAAAGTCCCACATTTCAGCCTTGGCAAGATGAAAGCTGGGAACTCAGGGCACCATGGGCTGAAATCCAACCAGGCAAAAATGAAAGTCTAACTGGATAAAGACAGCCATTCACACTTTTGTTAAGCGTCATTGTACTTGAAATCTGTATCACATGCAAAAAAGGCCCTGGGGATTTAGAGCAAGAAAGCCCATTCCGTGGGGGAAGGCTGGCACAACAGGACTTGCAGCTCTGGCCGGTAGCAAAGTGGAGGGCGAAGGCCTGCATATTCTTCCCCCAGGAAAGCTCTGCTGTGGGGAAAGGAATGATGAGGGGGGAAAGCCGGGGACTGGAAGAAGAGCTACCATCAAGCTGAAAAATCCAAGCTTTTAACAGGACTTTAAGGTGGGGGAGAGGACAATTGCAAAGAGTTTTTTTACAGCACACTCTAAATTCACTAAGCACTACCTATGTAAGTATGATTCATTGTCATCTCCACTCATGCAGCCCACAGCAACACAAATATTCTGTCTCCAGACTGGAGAGCTTTTGGATGTGAATGGTAACAGAAGTCTTCATCTTGATAAATTTGGTATCCTTGAAGTCCCCAGGTTCCCGGAATGACATCACCTCCTCTGAACTGCAGATGTTTGAATCAGTGAGGCATGATTGAGATCAACCATGCCTTCTGCTCTTGATTATTTTCAACAACCATGGACAGCAGTAGAAAAGCTTAGAGAAGGTTGGTGGGCTTAATCAGGGTAAGACCTCTCTGCCTTGTGTCCTCAACCACAGAAGCAGGCTAAGTACCTTCCTATCTTGAATCTGCCTGAGTTATGTAGAACTCGAGTGTAAGCTTTTGCATGGTTTAGTTAACCATTAAACACCTGCTCTTATTGGGACCTCTCCACCTAGTGTACTATTTGTTGACCAAGCCAGCATACCAGCATGCTCCGGATCCCCTTGCTACAAATCCCACTCTCAGAGACACAAGCATGTTCTCCATCATCTCTGGGATGGATATGGCCTCCTTATGAAGATCAATCAAAAATTTATTGCACATAGCCATTGGGCATCACAACGCAACATATAAAAACAGTATGGAAACTGGTGACGCAATGTATAAACGAAGTAAAAGTATAGGTATTAAAATCAGGTTTCTCAAACGACATATTCTAAAAGTACAGTCATTCTGTAGCCCTATCTCTGATTTTCCTTGCAGCATGGGCATAGGGTCCCACTCTATAAGAAATGGTGGGGTTGTGTCAGCAATCTGCCATTGTGTTCTGTGTTACTTGTACGCTTGTACAGTTCATCCCCCCCCCTCTGCCTGCTAGCCTGTATTTTATTTTGCTGTAATGCTAAGCCGAACATCTGGAGGACGTGGTGTAGGAGGTGAGCTTGAATGCTAGCTTGTTGCCTTTAGAGCATGGGAACTGCACCTGTATTATGTCTGGAGATAGTAGGGTTCCCAGGGATTGAGCGCGCAAACGTTTCCCTTTACCCGCCAGCGGGAAAGTGATCCATTGGTTCGGTACCTGGTTCAAATCCCTTTATTATACTTGCCCTGGCTGTTTGTATCCATTCCTAACAAAGGACTTGTTTGAGTATCTTTCCAAAGCTTTGAAATAAATTTTGCTTTTCTGAAACGTGGATTTATTCTCGATGCTTGGGGATCCAACAGGTTGGCATCGGAAAGGAAGACGGTTACTATATCGGTGCCTGAATTGGGTTAAGGAATTTGATTCTAGGGTCAATATATACAGGTCATTCTAAAATGTAGTGTGTTAGATCATCAACCGATATCCCATGCTATGCTTTGGCAGTTCTAGCCCCGTGCTGGTGTGAGCAATCAAGCCTTGTCCTAGCTCATCGTCTACCCAGCGATTCGAAAGCTTCGGCGAGTAGATAAATTGGGGGCCACCCATAAGTGGGTGGGCACACCCCTCCCTTCGGGAAGGTGTTAGCTGCCGAGGCAACTTCTGAGGCGCGGCGACCAGAAAGGCGAAAGAACTGTGTCGGCTTCCCTGTAGTGAAGCGAGTCGGCCAAGCGGTGGCAGTGTGTGGCTGCACAACATCAAGAAGCCAGACGCCAGCCAACAAGATGCCGTAGGAACATGACTGACCCAGCCCGCAGATGAAGCCCGGCTAGCTGCAATGTGTGTGTAATTAATGCTGTATGTTTGTCTTCCCTATCCCCACAAATATTGTTAGTCCAACTGTCTCAAGAGTAACTGTAAATCGCTCTGAGCAGTGATCAATAAATCGAAAGCATTATTATTATTATTATCCTGCACAAACAGATGCATTGGTCGTACAGGGTTTTGCGATATCATCCTTTTAATAGCTCAGATGGCATGGTCTGAAAACGGAGAGCAGTAAATGTCCTTCTTATGCTGTAAATTGAAATAAGGGCCAGACAGGAGGCTCTAGAGTGGTCCGTTTTAAATGCTGGATACTGCGGGGCACATTTCTGTTGACTAAGGATTTATCAATCAGCATATCTTCATTATAGGCCCAATCCCGCAGAGGTGAGTTGTTACCTGAGGGGGGAGGGCGGGGTATAAATTTAACAAATAAATAATAAATAAATAAATAAATAAATATAAATATATCGTGCTAACAGCCAGGGTCATTAATTTGCAGGATATGGAAGCTAGAGTTGCTAAAGGAACTTGTGTCAACTAGCTGACGTTTCTTCCAGAGTTTTAGAATTATAACGTGTGTGTGAGCCCTTATTGATGGTAAGCCAAGCTCAGCTCTCATCATGGCTGCTGGTGTCCCCTTTGGGAGCGCCAGGATGCGTCTCATAAAATTGTTTTGGATTGTTTCCAGCCTGGTAAGGATTTGATCTTGCCATCCCCATACGTCAACACCATACAGTATTTGAGGGATGACCTTACTAGTGTAAAACTTGATGGCTGGGTCTATGAGGTGGCCTTACGAAGAGATGAAGATCTGTTTTTGGGCAGCTGGTGCGTGCCTTTGCTGTGGGGTCCTGATAGCAAGAACCACAAGACATCTGTCCCTTACCACACTTGCCAACCCGGACACTGCTAAGCAGATGGCTTGGAATTCCACACAGTTTATATTCTCTCTTCGCTCAGATTTCAGCAGCTGCGGAACAGAGACTCCATGCAACACATCCTGCACAGTTCAACCTCAACTGTGACGACTATTCTCCATGGTCCCATCAGTGGTCAGCAGACACATGAGTAACATGATCCAGCACATTCACCAGAAGAGGGAGGACTTTGCCAATTCCAGAACCACAGCCTTGAGACCCAACTGTTTCATAACCGCATCCTGAAATTGCAGCAGGAGACTCTGAACAGGGCCTCAAGGGCACTCTTGTCTAATTTACCAAAACTAAATAGGACACCATTATTCCATATAGACAAGCTAGACAAGGGTTATCACCATCTTTTGCAGATCACTCAGGACAGTTATCTTGTTTCCCTTGAGTTCTGTGGATGTCTATGACAATTCCCAGTTGCTCAACAAACTTACAAGAGTAGAAGGAAAGTCTTCTTCCTGGTTCCAACATAAATTTGGGCTGGCAAAGGTGGTCATCTCTTTCCTGTAATTTTGCAACTGGGATGGTTAATGGAACCAGGTATTCAGGAATGGCAGGACAACCACTAGCAGAGGTCAAAGACTGCCATCTGGAAAAGCAGAGATTGAAGGGTGAGACTCTGTAGTGGAAATGGGAGTCTCGGGAATCAGCAATAAATGTTAAGAGGAACAGGTAAGCAGAACACAGTGAGGTTAACAAGAGGACAAGAAATCCCTGCTGCCAATCACTTGTGATTACTGAATAAAGAATTTCTTCTTTTAGGTGAGGCAATTTAACCCCTTGAGAATACCAGCAGAATTCTAGTATCTTTCACTCTTCAAGACAGCAAAGAGCCAGCCAAATGACACCTGGGACTGGGAAACGGGTTTTATTGCTTCTTGGTCCAGGGGATGCAGAAGAGCTGCCAGGGTCCTCTAACGTTTCTTTTCCTTCTGAATCCCGGGGGAAGCTATAAACTTCCCTCTTACTATCCTAAGGAATTCTAGCACATACCCTTCTGAAACCATTAATTGGAGCTACATATTGTCCAAACCTTTTGTCTGGGAAAGTGAAGAAAGCAGTCTTGGATTGGAGGGGAGTATACCAGAACAATCCTCACCACACCCAATAGGATTTCTGTCCGTCCCTTGTGCAAATGGAGGCAGAACAAATACCACCAGTTGGGATGGACTGTCCATTCAGCATGGTGGTATGGGCAAACAGGAAAACAAAGATCTTTGCAAAAACTTGCAATTGTCGCTTCACTGTACCTTTCTTGAAATGCCCCTTTTGTTGAGTCGAGCATATCTTGATTACCTTGAGGATTTGCCCATGAACCGTCTTGCCTTTGCGGGATGGCAGCATTTGGCAGGGCAGGCAGGCAACAGCTGATCACACATGTTTGATTACCGCTGCCCTGGATCATCATCAAAAGTCTTTAAAAAACACCCAAAGGAGGTTGTATGTGCTGCTTTCCAGCCTGAACAGTTTGGCACCCTTCTTCCTTCTCTGAAGAACATAACAACATAAGAGAAGCCAATGCTGAATCAGGACAATGGCCCATCTAGTCTAACACTCTGTCACACAGTGGCCAAAAATACCAGGTGCCATAAGGAGGTCCAGCAGTGGATCTCTTTCCTTCATCTTCACACCTAGGATTTTCTTTCTTTTCT
>NW_015169232.1:106219-107579 GCF_001447785.1 Gekko japonicus | reverse complement strand
CGCTCTTCCTCCGACCGCTCTGCCTAGTGACGCCTCGCTCCGCCCGCTCCGCCTCGTGACGTACTCCTCCTACTCCAATCAGGGCTCCCAGCCTCCGGAACGTGTCCTCCGCGGCGTCAGCTTTCTCCCTGGCCTCGTTCTCCTCCGCTTCGTCCGGGATGAAATTTTTCTGCCCGAGCTGCTTTGGACCTCTTCTTCCCTCTTAAAGCAATAAGGACAACAGCTGTAAGTAATTTGCACCGCTATTTCTGAACCGAGTCACTTATTTTTCTTGCTTATTTCTCCTGATATTTATCCCCATATTCCTGCGCTTCTCCCGTTAATCACCAACTTTACTGGACTTTCTGTGGATTCTCCCCTGGCCGGTTTATTTTTTCAAAATTCCACCACCCTCTTATCCTCCTAGCGCAATTACCAGTTAAATTTAGCTCCTTTCCTGCTATCAACCTTTACTCTTAATGTATGGATGTTATATTTTTACTATGGTACTTAGCTTCGGGTTTGTCTCCAAACGTCTTGTTTTCCCCCTGTGGTTTTCTCAAGTCTCGGCTTATGCAGTCGGTCGATTTCTGTCCGTCCCTTGTGCAAATGGAGGCAGAACAAATACCACCAGTTGGGATGGACTGTCCATTCAGCATGGTGGTATGGCTCCGGTCTGGGCAAACAGGAAAACAAAGATCTTTGCAAAAACTTGCAATTGTCGCTTCACTGTACCTTTCTTGAAATGCCCCTTTTGTTGAGTCGAGCATATCTTGATTACCTTGAGGATTTGCCCATGAACCGTCTTGCCTTTGCGGGATGGCAGCATTTGGCAGGGCAGGCAGGCAACAGCTGATCACACATGTTTGATTACCGCTGCCCTGGATCATCATCAAAAGTCTTTAAAAAACACCCAAAGGAGGTTGTATGTGCTGCTTTCCAGCCTGAACAGTTTGGCACCCTTCTTCCTTCTCTGAAGAACATAACAACATAAGAGAAGCCAATGCTGAATCAGGACAATGGCCCATCTAGTCTAACACTCTGTCACACAGTGGCCAAAAATACCAGGTGCCATAAGGAGGTCCAGCAGTGGATCTCTTTCCTTCATCTTCACACCTAGGATTTTCTTTCTTTTCTTTTGTTCTTTTTCTCTCTCACACACGTGTACATCTCTGTGGCTAAGGAAGTCAATTTAATTTCAAGGTCCCATGGTCAAACCTGTATTTCTTCCAGTACACGGGGAGTTCACCTACTGGATAGAGGATGAAAACAAGCAACGCTTTCCTAGCTGCTGAAATCTTTGGTCAGTTTCGTTTTTCTATGAACAATGAAATTGATCAAGGCTTTCTTAGCCACAGAGATACTGACCTTCAGGAAAAAA
>NW_015169232.1:92731-106188 GCF_001447785.1 Gekko japonicus | reverse complement strand
AGGAAGGAAGGAAGGAAGGAAGGAAGGAAGGAAGGAAGGAAGGAAGGGATCTTACTGCACAAGTTGATTTTCTTTCCTTTGGGCAGAAATTGTTTGGGGGATGGGGCAGCCATGGCACAGCACTGTGTGAACACAGGCGTACATTAATCCCAATCTGGACAGCTCACACACCTGTCCTATTAACCCTACACCAGCCAGGAGCAAAAGACGAAGGGAGATGTATAACCTCAGTAGTTCTTTCACTGTGAAAAGTAAACGTTTTATGTACCTAAAGTATGTGTACAAACACCAGCAAGGAAGGGAGGTGATGACAGTGGCCGAGCCATCGAAAAGCAGTAAGAGAATGTGCACACGAAATCGGAAACAATCGTGCACATGCAATCAGAAACAAGTGTGGACAGTTCAAATACAGTCTGTCAAACATTTGACTGGATTGATCGCAATACATAAAGAGCCAGCAGCCTAAACCATCCAGGGAACAGAGAATCTCTTTGTGTAGCACCTCACCAGAGCTGCAGGGGGAGCAAGCCCTCTCCAACCCTTGGGAACTGAAACCACTTAAGTGTCTCGTGACCCTGTCTCCACAGCAACCCTCTTGGATGTCTGCCATTACCCTCTATCAAATTTCAGACGTGTCCACAGGCTTGACAAGACTGCAGAATCCCAGCCTGTTAACAAGCCAAACACACATAAGTTGTAATGCACCTGCCCAGGATGAGCTGCACATTTTTTTAGTCAGTCAGCTGGCAGGGAGCAGCCCAGAACTCCCTGTTATTCCCTGTTCCATTCAAGATTCTTTGGACACACACCCCCTCCCCCGCAGCAGCAAGCAGACATCACAGAACACACAAGTAGGAGCCACAGCACCTGTGGGCACCATGTATACTTAGACAGATTATTTCTATTATGCCTTCTCTGTATAGTCCCAAGGCACAGACTTCTGAACTAAAGGGGGAAAATTGAGGTGACAGCCATTCATATTCCTACAGAGTCATGAACAACTCCACAGGACATACCCACACAAGACAATTTCTGAATTGTACTGTGTATGTGCAATTTACCACAAACTCCTTAAATTGCTTACCTCAGCCTGCTAGTCACTTTTTGTTTTGTGTGTGTATACACACACAAAGAGAGATGTGCATATACACACACACACACACGCCAATAAAGTTTATACACACACACACACACACACACACACACACACACACAAACCTTCTCTATGTACAGAAAGTAAAGCATTAAAAATCCACATATCATTAATACATCCTGACTGCAATTATAACAAAATGCCTGGTTTCTAAATTTCTATTAATGTTTTCCCATACGTAGAATCATTTGTCCCCAGTTATTTACATTCTTTACAGTCTAACCATACATGAAAGGTCTTCTAGTTTGTCCAACCATTCTCATTTCCCAGGGCTTGAATTCTTCTTCCAACAGTGGGCATAAACCTATCAAGCAGCAGTTGAGTGCCTATAATACAAAATATCTTAGTTGATCTGGAATTGTCATCATGTAATTCGACATTACTTCTGAGGTAAAAGAAACCAAATAACCAACACCAAAAGAGAGACCATCTGACGTCATTTGCCAAAAGTAAGATACTGTAGGAAATTTCCACCACATATGGAAATATTTATTGGTAATAAAATGGACATAAGCAACAGTTCTCTGCATGGAATTCATACTCACCTCATCAGATTCATCAGATAAGGTCTTTAACAGGATAGGAAACAGGCTGTCTGTATGCCGGAACATCTAAAAACAGGAGAAACACCCATGAAGGAGTCATCCAAACCTTTACAAAGAGCGACTTGGTCCTGTATTCCAAATATGGTGTTGCTACCACAGTGTAAGAGGAAACTGTCAGGTTAGAAGCTGTTTCAATTCCTTGCAACAGCAAAAAGCCCTTCTTTTCCCTTAAGCTTCACAACAGAGGGGAAAAAATTAACTTCTGATTATAGGTAAATAACCTTAACAGCACCAATTATCTAACACAAAACAATTCCGGCCTTTGCCTATTACAACAGATTGTGTGTCCCAATTCCCAAGTGACGTCTGGTGTGATCGAGACACAGACTTGCCTTGCGAGGTGTCTTGATGTACAAGTGGTAGAGCCACTTCAGAACTGCAATCCGGGTCATCATCCCAATAGCTGAATCATGAAGGTGACAGTCCAGTACTTGGACAATTCCATCAAGGTTGAGGGTCACTTGAATTCTCTCAGTGCTGCAGACAGAGCAGGATAAACAAGCAAGGTCACAGAGCTGGGTGTTTTACACACATTTAGTGAAAATTTCTGACGAAGGGAGTGATTTACCCAAGTCATCTGGGGAAGACGATGTAAAGGATGCAAAGGATCGCAACACCACTCCCATTTTTTGACTAGGATAAAAGGACTCAGATCTCCCTTTCTATTTGTGTCTGACAAAGGGAGCATTGGCTCTCAAAAGCTTTTGCTCTGAAAATCTTTTTGGCTTCTAAGATGCTGCTGGGCTTGAATCTAACTGATGAGAGCCTAGTTATTCCAACATGACAATCCACCAAGCACTGCCGATGCTCAGCTGCTATTCATCCCGGCGGGTTCTGCACAGGATTCCTCTGCACAAGCCTCACAGAAAAGCGTTTTGTCTTCCCTCTTTGTCCAAAATCCAGGAAGATACATTCTGCCTTCCACAAGTCCTACAATATCACTAAGCTGCGTCTTTGCAGCAACTGTTTATATGTTTAGGTTTTAAAAATATTCTCTACATTATTCCTTGCCCAATGTCTCCAATAAGAATCCTTGTTTGGGTTGGCTGGCAAACAAAAAGATATGGGTCAACCGGCCTGCAGGATACATTAAGTACTGATGATAAGTATTTTTATAGCATCAACGCTATTAAAATAAAAAAGTAATCCAGTCATCAAATGTGATATTTTCATCAATTGCAAAACAAATGAACTGTTATTGTAAAAAAATGAAATTAAAAATGCAATGAATTGTAATAACTCAGTGTTAGGTATGGCTTATGTTAACATGATACATTGAACAGATCCTGCAAGGGAAGGAACAAGCAGAATGCATCTCTTTCCAATGTATTCCTGAAGAATCAAAATGTTTTATTGATTATTTTCCTCTATACCACTTTTCTCTCAATGTGACTGAGTTCAATAGCCTAATGAAGTTAGCTATTAAATGGACATGGATACAGATTGTATGTGGATTTGTTGTGAATCTGTTCCCCAGTTTAAATCATAGAGCCATTTATAAATACTAAAAGAAACCTGATTTTGACCTAACACCAAGGATGAAAGACCCCAACATTTGATATATCCACATCTGCAAAGCCAGGAGAATGGGGAAGATGGCTCTACTGCCTGTGTATAGACCAAGGATGAAAGACCCCAACATTTGATACATCCACATCTGCAAAGCCAGGAGAATGCCTGTGTATAACTAACCCTTGCCCTGACATCTTTAAAAAAAATGTGTTGCGCCTGCTTCTTATGGAGTTGCTGTAACAATCTGGAGTGTCAGTTACAGAAAGGCTGAAAAGGCAAATTTATGTCAAGCTGCAACAGTCAGAAAGCGTGAATGCAACAGGTCTCTTGAGCACATGCCTGGCCTTTCAAGATCAAATGTTATTGCCAAGAGGCATTGGAGGAAGAGGAGCAGAACCGGAGACGGAATTCAGCACAGAGAACAACTGCAAGGATGGAAAGGACCAGCAAGAACTAGAACAAGACTCTCCTGCACTGATATCAAAAAGGACAGCTCAACAACAAGCAATTAGGCTAGAGTTACAGTGACCCTCAGTGGTTTGATGGTGATACTGCACAGGAATACAGGGCAGATGTCATTCTTAGAGCCCGCCCCAATTTCACCCCTTGCCACAAAGTAAGGAAATGCATCTAGTACAAAAGATTTGGTTAAAGCCAGAATATAAAAGGGCGGGGGGAACAGTCACAGCAAGATTTTAGTGCTCATCTCTGGAAATTTACTTCAACGCTCACAAGCAGAGTCAGCTGCTTAAAGGGGAAGCTTTCCAGAAGTAAAGCTTCTGGACTTACGCAGGCACCGTCCATGGCGTCGGCCCACCTGTTTCTTTAAATGGATATGTTTTTGACAAACACTCGAAGGTCCATGATCCACCTTCTCAGCATACGGTTGGAATGAGATCCATCCAAGGGTGGAGTGTCCCAAAGGGACATCATCTGCAAGCTTATACAAATTCACTTAATTTAATCCCAGTCAGTTATTTGGGGGAGAGGGCAGAGATTTACTATTCCAAGCAAGAGCTGCTTTGGGACTTCATGGGACTTCATGATTCGTCTGAACGCCTCACCCCTTCCCAGCACTTGAGACGCAACCTGCTCTTATGCAGCAAAGAGCAGCATCCCTTCTCCTCCCACTGTTTCGAATTCCTCCTAGTACAAGTTCTTTAGGACTTAGCCCAGCTCTTCTAGTGAATGAGCGCTCCCATAGCTGTGACATGAAAGAACCAGGAAGAACTATTAGTTTCAATTCAGCGACATCATGGGACACCACACCCGGCCGAAGCAAAAATAGGTCCTCACTTTCACCTCGAAACAGAGGATACCGACCGTCACCGGCAACACTCAAGAACCTTACCTGATTGGCATGAAAACACTGGTACCGCTGAAACTGGAATTATTCGAGACATCCAGGCAGTCTGCAGGGAGACATTTACATTAGTTTGAACATGGCACAGTGCTTGTGGGAAGGCCCATTTAGTTTGCAGTGACAACCTGCTCTCAAGGAAAACATCTGAATCTATTTTATTTACTTCCATTTGTACCCCACTTTTCTCCCCAATGGGGATCTGAGGCAATTTACGTCATTCTCCTGTCCTCCATTTTATCCTGACAACAACCCTGTGAGGTGGGTTAGACTGAGAGCGTGTGACTTGCCCAAGGCCACCCAGTGAGCTTCCAAAGCACGAGTGGGGATTAGAACCTGGGTCACCCTGATACTAGTCCGACAACCATGACACAATACTGGCTTGTTATGGAAGATCATGTTTTGGAACCAAAACCTGTTCTTCAGTAATTTACTGGGAGCTGTACTGGAACTGTTGCTATTAAATGGATTTAAACTATGCTTCTCCATTCTGATCTATATATATATGCATTTTGATGGCAGTGGAAATTGCTGTCCAAGGCAAGAGAAGTTCAGAGGCGGTTTGCCCCTGCCTGCCTCTGTGAAGCAACCCTGGACTTCCTTGGTGGTCTCCCATCCAAGTGCCAACCAGGCCTGACTCTGTTAGCAGCCACCCAAGTGAGGGCATATGCATTTTAGTTTCTGATTTCTAAATCATTTTATGATGCACTTTTATATTGCTCTGCTTTCAGTGGTTAGCTACCTTGGTGGTCCTGGTTGGGCTGAAAGGAGAGATGTTTAAGCAAACTAACTTGGGTCATAATCTGGGATCAGGGTGAACAGTGAACTGACCAAGCTGATGGTGTTATCCAAATTATTCACAGTAGTTCAAAGAGAGTTTCAAAAGGATTGCTCAGAATTGGAGAAATGTGCAAACATGTTTTCCCAAGAAAGTGAAAAGTAGTGCACATTTGGAGCAAAGAAACCCGGCTTCACATATACACTGATGGAAGGCAACGGACTAACCAAGAAAAGAGATTTTGGGGTTGTAGTGGCTGGCACAATGACAATGTCAAATCTTTGCAGCACTTTCCACTTTGAGAATTACAAAGAAAGGTACTGAAGATGAAACAGCCAAAGCTGTAACCAAAAGGGGAAAAAAACCCAATGGCACGTTAAAGACTGACAACATTACACAGACAGTATTCCTTTATAAGTGAAAATGTAAGGTCTTTAAATAAACTTATGGTGTGATAATATCTGGAATCCTGCAGTCATCTTATCTCAAAAGGTTACCATAAATCAGGAAAAGGCAACGAAGATTATAGGGATGGATGACCTTTGTGATACAGAAAGAGTATGTCAGGGCTCTGGAGTGTTTTTTATTCATAAAAAGAGACAAAGAGTAGGATCCCAAACACACATAATTAAAGAGAAGGCAGAGGCTGCATCTGACTACAAGAAGTCTATTTTGGGGATCTTGGGACCCTTTGTAGATTAAAAAAAAAAGCCATGTGACATGGGGGCTGCAGTGAGAATGGAACTGCACCAGAGGAAAAGGTGGTGGGATCCAGCCCCAAGTCTTCCCAAGCAGCAGGTTCCCATCGCTTTGGGAAGAAGGTGCATCAAGTCAGCTAAAAAGCAACAAATCAACACCTATCCACCCAAGGGTTGGGTGCCTGCCCATGCAAGTAAAGGTGTCTTCAGCCCCAGCGACGACGACGACGAAGGAGGAGGAGGAGGAGGAGGAGGAGGAGGAGGAGGTTGGATTTATACCCCGCCCTTCACTACCCAAAGGTGTCTCAGAGCGGCTTACAAACTCCTTTCCCTTCCCCTCCCGACAACAGACACCCTGTAAGGTAGGTGGGGCTGAGAGAACTCTTGATAGAAACTGCTCTTTTTCAAGAACAGCTGTGCCAGAGTTATGGCTTGCCCAAGGTCATCCAGCCAGGTGCAAGTGGAGGAGAGGGGAATCAAACCCGGTTCTCCCAGATTAGAGTCCGCACACTTAACCACTACACCAAACTGGCAACACAAAAGGCAAGGGGCATGGGGCAGAGGGAACTCAGCTGGAGACAGTAGGTAATAAATAAACGTACCTTGAGATCATCTTCCCTGAACCCCACCACAAAAGCTTCTACATCCACACCTCTTCTACATCCATTCTACCATGGTATGTCAATTACATATTTGAACACATATGGTGGCACTGCAAATGGTTAGTTTCCCTGCCAACCATGGTTCACAAACAAGACAAATGCTGGTATCTAGTCATTAAGTTACACCAATAAGGCCTGTATGAAGACATTTGGAAAATAGGACTTACCACCTGAAGCCATCTCCTGCTTGGAGAGAGGTTCGTCATGATCAGTCTCTGCTTGGGGGGCTGCTGGGGCCTGTTTGACCTCATTTTCATCATCTTCAGGAGTGACCAGCTTCATCAGGCTCTGGTTACACACATTAGCCACCTCTTTGATGCCTGCACCCCACCAATGTAAGGAATGTACTCCTGTAACTGTCACTGTTCATACTTTAGTAGAATTGTGCAGGATAGAACAACCAAGAGACATTTCCCAGGATTTCAGTGCACCTGAAGCCCCAGGCAGAATTATTGAGGAACTGAAATACTTAGCACTAAAGAGAGCAAAGGCTAACCAAAAAGAAACTCTCTTTCTCTCTCTGAATTCTTCCTCACTATCCCCAGCTATCTTCCTAATAGTAAAAAAGTATTATGAATCACTCAGACAGAGGTATGAGTAGTCCTCCCCATACAAGGGATACCCTTCCTCGTTGCCCAGACAACCATCAATGAAGGCTGTTATCCTCCCAGCCCCTATTTTTGCTTAAGCCCGCTTTCTCCATCTGTATGGAGGCCAGCCCCTTTACTATTGTATGTAGTGACAGTACATTCAATAGTTTCAGAAGAGAACTTACTGAGAAAACTGAACACACAATAAAATGCTGAGGCAGAAAAGGGAGGGAGTCATACAGGAAGTAAGAGATATGACAGCTAATCAAAATGTTTTAGAGTGAAAAAAGGAACTGCAATGAGATCATATCAAAACAATAATACAATGAGAGGTGGGGACTTCCGGTCAGCACAGCACAGCGACGGGCGGTCTTCGGATCACTCCGAGACACTTGATTCCTTTCCGCTTCTTTTGGGGGCTCCCCGGATCTCGGGAGCACCCAGCCAGATCTCCCGGAGAGAGATCTGGAGCAGGGGGCTCTGTCGTGGCCCCTCCCATGACTGGCAATGCGGGGGGTGTCCACTTCTTGCCCTGAAGCAGGAGCGGTCTGTGAAGAGAAGCATGGCCGCCATGTTTCTCACAGCCGCCGCCTCCCATTTTACCTATATTCGAATTCATATGGATCACAACAGCAGCAAGAAAGCAATACAGAAGGAAATTTCGAACAAAAGAAACTGTGAGTACATATACCTTCAAGTGTAAAGAAGTCCAGAGAAGGTCAGCAAAATACCCTGGACTTAATGGCCATAAATGGAAAAAGAGAGCGGCTAGAAATCGAGAGGGAAGGAGTGTTAATTTCTATTTGTTTCCTGGGGTAATAGTGATTATTCCCTTCGAAAAGATTCAGCCCCTCGTTCCCCTTCCTCATCTGCTCAATAACCGGTACTGAAGGAGTTTGTAATTTCAATTCCAATTGAATGATATTTAATTTTGAATCCTGAATGACTTAGCATGAATAAAATGGCGTTTGCAAGGGGAACCGACATGGAGGAGGAAATTGACGAAAATATCTTGGTGGGAGAAATGTCGGTCGAACAATTTTTAAGAATTTTGAAGGAGGGAATACAAAAGGGCATTGAACAAGCGTTTGCAAGTTTCCATGACCCTCAATTGGAGACAGAGAGTAGTGAAAAATTGGAACAATGTGGTCAGAGTTCTTCAGAGATCTCTATGTGCCAGCAAAAAAAGGAAAGTATAGAGATGTCATATTTATTGACCCAAAGACAAAATAAGACAACCAAGTGAGCTATTTGAAGAGGGAGGCAACAAAAAGAAAGGTACAAAGACTTCTTTCCAAAAAGAAGAAAAATTGGAAAAGAAAGAGACAAGAAAGATTTGTTTGGAAGGCTAAAAAGGACAATATAGTATGGAGACACGAATTTTTGAGGACTACTGAGAAGAAACTGGAAATGAACTATCACCCCTATAAGGGGGGAAAACATATAGACATGTTGCTACGGAAGAAGAGGCTTCAGATCCATAGAAGGCAATTTAAAATATATGAAAAAGTGTTTTTATGTTTTCTTCTTTTCCCCTTTGAAAGTTTGTAAAATGGAATGAATTGACATGATTAAGGTGTTATTAGTTTATGGATTATAGTGGTAAGTGTGTGCGGATATAAATTAAAGGATGGTGGTAAAAAGGAGATAGTAGAAGTACAGAAGGTAATCAAGTTGTATGGAAGAGGATTGAGTTAATATTAATTAATTAAATGTTGGAGTAGGTAAACTAGATAGGAGCAAGATATATTTAAAAGGGAAAGGAGAAGGTAATAATAATGTTTATTTAAATTTTTCTTTTTTCTTGAGAGTGTGTAAAATTGGAATGAATTGACCTGATTAAAGTAAAGTGTTTAGGGGTTTTTTTTTGTTTCGAAAATGTATAAGCTGGAATGAAAGGGTGGGTGGTAAATAGGTAGATAGAGTTATAGAAGGTAACTAAGTGATATGGAAGAGGGTTAAGTTAATATTAAATAAATGTCAGAATGGATAATTAGATTTGTGATAGTAAATTTTGGGGATTGTTATGTATGTTGTATAGAAAAATGACCAAGCATAGTGACAAAATATATTAGAAATCAATGTATGGAAAATACTTAAGAAATGATGGGAGAAATTTGAAGGTCAAAGTATTTTCCTAAAGTAAAATTTATAAAAGATGTTATATTAATTTTGCTAAAAGACAACCCTGGCTTGAACAGTTGGGGGGTAAACAACAAAAATATTGAAATAATAGTAATAATTTAAAAACAAATAAATAAAATAAATTAAAATAATATAAAATTCAAAACGTATTATTTCTGTTTAATATAGAAACATGAAACTTAATGGATATTGGAACAAACAGGAAATTTTTCAACATCTATTGAGGGAATATGTTGATTACAAAGGATGGTTGGTTTAATATTTATAGATTACAAATTCATAAATGACGAAGTTGAATCCTAAAAAAAATATTATTAATGGATGTATGTACTTGATAATTGCTTTATTTAGTGAATGAGAAGAAGAAAAAAGTAATTATGCTTGTTTGATTTGTTGTTGTTCAGAATATGTTACCAGTAGTATAGGGTGTTAATGGGATGGAATGCTTATTTATGACCTATTATAGATATGTGCATTATTGTGAAAACCCAATTAAAAAAAAAATTTAAACCCAATGATACGACAGAACAATTTTGGAAAACTACAGAAGCACGGACTGAGAAATGAAACACAAAACAACAAGCAGAAATCATGTAACTCAAAAATAATATGTATTCCGGAAATAGTTGAAAGTGAAGATTTAATCAGGGTTTTTTTAAAAAAGGTGGGCAAAAGGAATCTAAGGTCCTATCTACAATGAAAGTGTAAGTATGGAAATAAGCTACTCAAAATTTCAAAGATAAAGCTTTAAAAACAGGATTTGATATTAAGCATAGCTTAAAATAATTGTTGATGATTTGGAGGTCAAAACACTGGCTGATCTAAGTCCAAAAAGCCTAATTGGGATCATGAGTTTTACATTTTTAACTAAGGCATTTCAAAAGGCTGGGCTTAACTACAGATGGGGAATCCCTATTATCTAGTGATCTATGTAGGAAAATGTGTGCAAGTCTAGTCCATTCAGGAAGCAGAACCTTTTTTTAAAACATTACAGACCAAAAATGAGTAAAGAGGAAATTCAACGGATAGCAGTCAAGATGCTTTAAATAATTAAAAGATAAGCAAAAGAAAACTGGTTCCAGAAAGAGGAAGTAACTGAGAAAAGTTTAAAGACTTTAGAATTCAGGAGGGAATCAGCAGGGTGGGGTGTTTCCCCACTAGAGTCTCACTTTAGGCAACACAAAACAAACCCTGTACAGCATTATGCCACTGAGATCAATGGGCTTAGACTGCAGAAACTGTGCATAAGACTGCCCTACACATTACTTCAGTCTATATAAAGAGGAGTTCTTCAGTTGCTGTACATCAAGGGAACTGCCATCTTGAGCACTTTTATTTTCTGGACCCAGATGGTAAGTTTATCATAACTGACTCTTTGATGTCCCTATACATGCAGTTCAGCAGTGAGCAACATGACCTTTCTCACATTTTAGAATGTGGTATTTCTTCTCTGGAGGCAACTGAAATTGATTCTTTTTGATGCTGGACAAGCTGGGAAGTTTCACATGGGATACTTTATGAAAGACGGTCAGGAAATGAACAGAAGTCCTTAAGATGTTTCCAATCTAAACAGAATATTACTGCTTAGACAGCACGGAAACAAGGAACAGTCTCACTGAGGATATGAACCCTGGACTCTATCTACAAAACAAATCATGATATCTTGACTGTGCAAACTGGACATTTAAAAGGATAGACAGGACTTTGTTCGGTGCCAGTAAAAAAAATAAAGAAGGAACCTCCAAGAATGGGAAGACAAAGTTGTCCAGTGTGTGAGCTCAGAAATCAGCAAAGAGCTACTGCTCTTCTCTGGGCTAGCCACAACAGCATAAGGAGAGGTGGGACCAGCCTAAACGCTCCATCCAGCCAATACAGGCTTCAGGATCTCCCCTTAGATAAGGAGACACAGGGCAAAGAAATCTAATTTTGCAATCAGTTAAATTAAGAAATTTTGACTAGTATATTGAGGATTTATATATTTCTGGGTAAAAACCAGAGGAATAGAAGGAGAGGAAGTCAGCGGTAGGATATCTAAAGACATGGGGATTGCTATGAATAATAGTCATGGAAAACTTTGACATCTGGAAAGATGTGCCCCAGTGACCGAGAACTTGCTAGATATTTTAAATATTTTAGGCCTCTCTCTTCAACTATAAAAGCTAGAAAACTGGGCTTCTTTAAATAATGAAGCGAACACTAAATCTCGCACATATTCAGAAAATGAAGACCCACAGAACACAAACACACAACATCCTTACTAGAGAAAAGTATCTGAGACAAGGAGTATCTGTGACTTGACTTATATGACAGAACTAACATTCAAGGGAAGTGAATCTAAGCTCTGTCACCCTGAAGGTATACAAGAGCCCTCAACAAAGATGCTGCAAAACCATTCAAAACACACAAAAGAAATTTCTACTATTATGTGGCCATTGTATCAAAATCAGTCCTTTGAATTTTCGATGGGAGGCAACTGCAGCATTGCTTGGAGTTCAGGGGAAAGCAAAGGCAGAAAGAAGCCACATCACCCCTTCCTTTTGATCTGCTCCAGGTATATTCACCATAAATGACGATGAACTTCTTAAGTCCACTAGGGTCCTCAAAACCTACTTCTCCTGAACAGCTGGCAGACACATTCCAAGACACCCAAACCAAGAGTCTCAGCTGCAGAACCCAAGCTCGGCTCTCCTTCCTTCCACTGGATGCCCAGGCGCCTTTGTGAAGGAAGTACTAATGCTTCATTCCTTAGAGCATGTGAAGCTGCCTTATACTGAGTAAGACCCTTGGTCTATCAGGGTCAGTATTGTCTATTCAGACCAGCAGTGGCTCTCTAGGATCTCAGGCAGAGGTCTTTCACATCACCTCCTACCTGATCCTTTTAATTGGAGATGCGAGGACTGAACCTGGGACCTTCTGCACGCCAAGCAGATGTTCTACCACTGAGCCACCGCCCCTTTGCTGTAAGGATACTCTTCTTCCGGTCATCGTAAGACAGGCAAGGCAGGACAGCTGTCAGGATCCCCGAGGAATATGGCAGCATTACCCGGCCAGCCAGCTGGATGAACTCTCGCATCCAGCACATGGCAGTCAGCTGGATAAGATCATCTATGAGGCAGGGAAGAAAAGAAGCTTGTTAGCAGTTAGGAAGGATCTGATTCGCCATTGCTGGATGGCATAAGAGGGCCATAAGCATGTGAAGATCTGGAGGGCAGGGATTCCTGGACACAGCTTTGTTCCTTGAGCAGCAATTGCTGTAATTGATTTTGTACTGGTCACAAGCCATATTAATAAAGTAGCAGAGCAGCAGACTGGCATGGTTGCTAGGAGTGCTTGCTTTCATCAACAGCTTGTGCGTAAGGTTACCTTCCTTTCCAGGCTCAGCTAAACTAGCCACACCAGTTCATCATCGTGTCTTCTGTGCAGTCCCACATGGGACTGCCTGAAGGCAGGCCTATGTGTGCCAGCACAGAAGACACTCGATGAACATCAGTTACAGGTAAGTGCAACCATGTTTTCTCCTTTCTGTGAGGTCTCAACTGGACTACTAATTGCCCTTGAAGGCAACTTGGAAGCTTCAACTAGTGCTACATGTGGCAACCCTTTCTTCCCAGGAGTGGGCCACTAGGAACTATTGCACCTGTTCTCAGACCACTTCTCTAAAGGCCTGAGAATTTCCTGGTACAGGTAAGGCAGAAACCTTCAGCACTTCACAACCTGGGGCTCACACATTACACTACAGTAAAGAAAAAGCTGAATGCCCTTCAATGAGGAAGGTACTGCATGGTGGAGAAAGAGGAAGCTACGACTAGGCCACATGGTGCTGGTGCCTATGACAAGGCAACAAAAACTCACCAGAGGCCTGGCAGTGAATCACCAGGATGTTGGCCATTTCAGCAAACTTGACACTGGAAGGGTTCTTCTTAATCTCTTTAAGAAACTCACCAAGGGCCACTT
>NW_015169232.1:89961-92682 GCF_001447785.1 Gekko japonicus | reverse complement strand
GATTCATGGGGGACAGGCCCATTATTTCAAAACAGATGGAATCTCCATAATCAGAATCTCTGAAATCCAGTGCTTTCCGCTCCTTGGCCCCTCTACCACCTGCTGGCTCTCCAGGGCAAATGGTTGGCCACTGTGTGAAACAGCATGCTGGACTACATGGACTGACGGTCTGATCCAGCAGGACTCTTCTGATGTTCTCACCTGCCCATTCAGCTCTAAGAGCCACTCAGCTATCCCTCCTCCAATCAGGACCCTGACACTGAACGGCCAGGGAACTTCCCCAACCAGAAACAAGCAACTCCCCAGGAAGGTGAAGGGAGGACTGGTCTCTCCCCATGGCCCATTTATGCTAATCCTATAGATGGAATGCACTAAAGACCTCTTATTCCAATCCTACCAGCTACACAACGGAATAATTCGCCAGCCAGCCCGCCCTCATCCCTCTCAACACATGCAGTCCCTGCTACAGCCTGCTCCCAGCCAGAGGACAGGTGCTTCAGGAACACACACCACATGCTCAGGCCTAGAAACTTCAGTGCCTAATGAGAGGACATGTTCCATTTAAAATGGTGTTTCCTTCTCCAGAATTGCAACTTCACCAGGAGAGGGTGGAATGACATCACCCTGCCCAGAGCCACCCCAACATGCAAAAAGAAATTCTGCACATTGCATATTCCAGACTCTGCACTCACATTTTACGGATCTCCTTGCTGTTATCACCCAAGATCTGGAAGAGCCCATCTAGAATCTCTGGCAGGTAATCCAGAAGATTAATATCAGGGACAGACTCGAGAACCAAGATCTAGCCCGTGAGAAAGGAAGGAAAATTGTACTTGCAAGCTCTGAGTAAGAATTAAAATTAAAGCAAACAGAGGCTGCAATACAGAAACAGGCACTTCAGAATGGAATTATATTAGCAAGCACAGAGGAAGCCAAGTAATACTTTTCTGGTTCAAGCAGACAGGAGTAGCTGCGCTGTGACGAATTTCAAGTCAGAGTGGGCTGATTTGCTTGAAGTAAAGTTTTTCTTACAAAAATTTTAAAAAAGATTTAGAGAAGGAATGTTTAGATATACCAATATTAGGGATATGATGGGGATTTTTTTCTATTGTAACGGGAAGAAAGTGAGGAAAATGTAAAGTGAGTAGATAAACTGAACAGTAAAGTCTGCAGGAGAAGAAGAGTGGATGAATCTATCCGCAGTTTTCTTACTACCAGATATGTGGGATAGCATACATAACAAAGATTGATAATTACGGAACTAAATAATATTGGGAATCTGAGGATTTATTAATTTTGATGCTAACCTATTAATTAGCATTGCATGTTTCATGCTTTTAATAACCACAGATTAAGTGTTAAGCAAAGCCTTCGTTAACCCTAAACCTGGCCTTGACAAAGCTTCTTCAGCTTTAAGAGCCTGCCTTATCTTTCAGCCTTCAATGTTTTAATGATCATACTCTTTCATTATTGCTACCACAAAACCTAATCCTAAACTCTTCACAGTTTCTTGTCATTTTTTAAAAGCTATAACAAACGCACTGTAGTGTACTAACAAATATGGGGTAACCCTAGTTGTCATCACAACAAACAGTTAACCTCCATCCCTCACCTAAATAAGCTTCATAACTGAGAACCACCAAAAGGCACTGACAATAAACAACTTAAAATACTAGGTGCCACAATGAAATTTTGGGGCAATGTGATACCATAATGCCTGCGATTTGTCAAGCCCTGATCCAAATACATACCCAGGAAATGATGAACTGCCGAGCGTACTGGTTGTTGGAGTAGATCCTCTCACGCAGCAGAGGAATAAAGCCCACAAGGTCGAACTTGTTACTTTCAGTCACAATGTCCTACAAAGCCAGAACAACAAGGCAGCATTAAGAGTCTCAGCTCCCCACCCACCAGCACTTCGACACATCAGAAGAGCACCACCAACTTCCCATCGCACACTGAACCCAAGCCACCTGCCTGAACCTCCTAGGTCTTGTGGTGCACAATGGAACAAACTGTCCTTTCACAAACTACTGTCCGGCCTTCCCCAAATGCAGCAGTAATCTCAAGCTGATGCCCCACTGTAATTTACAGCATGTGCTTCTTTGTGCAACAAGGACTGCCTGCACTGGCTTCATATTCCCCATCAAGTTGATATACTACTTCTGAACACCTGTGACGGAACAGCCAGCATTTCTCTCACCTTCTAGCCAAATAAACCCATTCAAAAACATCTTCTCTCCTCATTTGTTTGTTCTGCAATCATACACCCATACAGATTAATTCCAGTCATGACTGCACACACCATAGGCTCAGGCGCACAACTTTGGCTTCAGAAAAAGAACTTCTCTGGTGTCATAAGAATCACAGAGTTGGAAGGTACCTCCAGGGTCATCTAGTCCAACCCCCTGCACAAGGGAAGAAATTCACAAATACCTCCCCCTCCAAGCCTGCAGTGACCGCTGTTCCACACCCAGAAGATGACAAAAAATCCTCCAGGATTCCTTTCTGAACCCAAAGTGGCAATTAGCATTTCCCTGGGTGTGTAAAAAAGGGCCACAAGAACTAAGCACTGAGGCAACCCTTCCTGCCCTCCCTCTCATGATCTGCCTAAGTTCACAGAATCAGCAGTGCTGTCAGATGGCCATCCAGCCTCTGTTTGAAACCTCCAAAGGAGGAGAGCCCACCACCTCCCGAGGAAGCCTGTTCCACTGAGGAACA
>NW_015169232.1:24358-89849 GCF_001447785.1 Gekko japonicus | reverse complement strand
TATGACAACCCTTCAAGTCCTTGGAGATGGTTATCATATCGCCTCTCAGTCATCTCCTCTCCATGCTAAACATATCCAGCTTCTTCAACCTTTCCTCATAGGACTTGATGTCTAGACCCCCCACCATCTTTGTTGCCGTCCTCTGGACACGTTCCAGCTTGTCTATATCCTTCTTAAATTGTGGTGCCCAAAACTGAACACAATACTCTAGGTGAGGTCTCACCAGAGCATAATAAAATGGTATCATCACTTCGCATGATACACACCATACTTCTGTTGATACAGCCCAAAATCGCATTTGCCTTTTTAGCAACCGCATCACACTGCTGACTCATGTTCAGTCTGACCTTCTGGGGCAACAGAAAACAACTCCATACCATCCTCTGTATGACAGCCCTTCAAGTACTTGGAGATGGTTATCATATCACCTCTCAGTCATCTCCTCTCCATACTAAACATATCCAGCTTCTTCAACCTTTCCTCATAGGACTTGATGTCTAGACCTCTCACCATCTTTGTTGCCGTCCTCTGGACACGTTCCAGCTTGTCTATATCCTTCTTAAATTGTGGTGCCCAAAACTGAACACAATACTCTAGGTGAGGTCTCACCAGAGCATAGTAAAGTGGTATCATCACTTCGCATGATCTGGACACCATACTTCTGTTGATACAGCCCAAAATCGCATTTGCCTTTTTAGCAACCGCATCACACTGCTGACTCATGTTCAGTGTATGGGCGACTAAGACCCCTAGATCCTTTTCACACATACTGCTGCCAAGACAAGTCTCCCCCAATCTATAAGTATGCATTTGATTTTTCCTACCTAAATGCAGAACTTTACATTTATCCCCAATAAAATTCATTTTATTTGTTTTAGCCCAGTTTTCCAGGCTGTCAAGATCATCCTGTATCCTGACTCTGTCTTCTACCGTATTTGCTACCCCTCCCAATTTAGTATCATCTGCAAATTTAATACGCATTCCCTCTATCCCTTCATCCAAATCACTGATAAAGATGTTGAACAAAACAGGTCCCAGAACAAAACAGTTTTGCCTCTTCTTTGCACAGTTTGCACACAATGGTGCAGTGGTTAAGTGTGCGGACCCTAATCTGGGAGAACCGGGTTTGATTCCCCACTCCTCCACTTGCACCTGCTGATGTGACCTTGGGTCAGTCACAAGCTCTGGCACAGCTGTCCTTGAAAAAGAGCAGTCTCTGTCAAGAGTTCTCTCAGCCCCACCCACCTCACAGGGTGTCTGTTGTGGGGAGGGGAAGGGAAAGGAGTTTGTAAACCGCTCTGAGACTCCTAGTGAAGGGCGGGGTATAAATCCAATCTCTTCTTCTCTTCTTCTTTTATATAAACATTATTAACGTCTCTAAAAGTGCAGCATCAGACAAGATGAAGAGCACTTTTCCTGGGCTCTTAAATAAGATAGATATTGATTCAGACAGAACAGATTTTTAGATGATTATGGACAGTAAGTAACATCTGACTATTCTAAGAACTATTTGTTTGTGAGAGCCATTAAAGGGCCTTGATTAAATTAGCTATGAATTGATCCAACAGCTGTTTGGGATTTTTTCTTTGTTTCATTTGGTATTTTTGATAAATAAAAGTAGATGAAAGTTGTGTCACATGTTGTCTTGTTAGGGTCTAGAAGGCATTTGAAAAACTGCCGATTTGTAGCATTAACCATTACCCATAGTCAATTCAACGGCATAAGCAGCTTGTGTCCATCTAGCCATTTGCTGCAGAGATGGCGCTTTCTTCCTTCACACAGAGCAGCAGCCAAAGCCTCCAGAAAGAGCCCTTCATTGTTTATTAACTCCTGCTGGCTCCAGTTGAGATTTCTTTCCTCCTCTGTCACAGGGCGATTTTGCCCCAGAAGGAGGACAGAGAAAACCAAGAGACAATCAACGTTGCCCTCTGAACTTTACATTGCAACACCATGCACTTTGGACTGAAGAATCATTCCAGAGACCTATCCCTAGCCTTCCAAGTTCCGTGAAAAGCAGGTTGCTTACCAGTAACTGGTGATCTTCGAGTGGTCATCTGTGCATTCACACCCATGGGATCTAGTGCGCACACGCTGGATCGATCGGTGCTGTAGCAAGCTCTTTTAACAGATTTTCACACCCAGTCCCGCGGGCATGCGCAGGAACCCCACTGCGCATGCCCAGAGGGGTGGGCGCAGACATCCCGCCAGTTCCTACAAACCGCCGCAAATCAACCCCTATTTTGGTTTGCCATTGCCCCATCACAGTCAGCTATAGTCTGGAAGAAGAGAGGTACCTTCAGAAGCCGGTCCAAGAGCTCAGAGCCACTTTTCACGTTAGGATCCGGATCTGCAGCAAGCTGGGACAGAAAAAAGCCACAAAGCAACCAGGAAAATAAGATGGTTTGACTTAGCCAATTATTGAGTTCCTATACCAGGGTCTACACCACGGGTGTCAAACCCATTTGTAATGAGGGCCAGATCTGACATAAATGAGACCTTGCTGGGCTGGGCCATATGTGTCATAAAATGTAATGCCAGATATTGGGGATATAAACTTTATAAAGGACACAGATAAACACAATTAAAGATTTTTTAAACTTTAAATAAAACCTGCTTAAAATACTAGCACTCTTGCAATATTTTGTCTATTTAACAGTGTCTGATAACTGACACCTCTTGCTCTGAATTATTGCACCCAAATGTCTGTGCTGTAGCAATCTTGAGTATGCTGTTCAGGTGTGTATCTGTAAGCTGCAAACCTTGCAGGAGAGGCTTGCCTATCTATCTCTCCTGTGCAATTGAGAGGCTGGTAAAGCAAGCTGTGATGTAGCAGCATCAGAACTGGAAAAGGAAGCAGCAAACAACCAGGGCCTTGTGGGCTGGACTGCAGCCCTCCAAGGGTCTGATCCGGCTCCTGGGCCACATGTTTGACACCCCTGGTCTACATATTTTGGCTTGGGAAGAAACAAATTGACCATAAAACCTCAATTACATTAAAAGCCTCTTACTAGAAATAACCTGGTTTAAAAAAGAAGTCTGAATGTAGCCTGTCCAAGCATGCTAAATGCTTGCAATCATGACTTCTTAAAACTGAGTCACACCCAATAAAGTACCACTGGAAAAGCTGTTTTTTAAATCAGAATCGAACAATTGTGGAAAAAATGATCTGTCTACTGAGCATGACAACTATTCATCACTTTGGCCTTCTTACTGACTCAGGAGATGAGAATGCGGGATATATCATCCTGTGTCTCAGCATAGCCATGGGCCGGGTCCATATGGAAACAGCCAGCATGGTCAGACTAGAACTTGGGTAGATATGGTTCAAAATCCCACTCGACTATAAACCTGAAAGCATGGACCAGGCACCATCCCCTTAGCCTAGCTTACCCAACAGGGTTGTTGTGAAGATAAAATGGAAGAGAGCCACGTATGCTACCCTGAGGTTTCTTGAAAACTGACGGGATGAGAATCTCACAAAATAAAAAAATATGCCTGCCAGCTACCTGCAAAGTGTTCAATTCCCAAACTACGGAGATTTATTATTGTCGGTCATACAGCATGGACTATGCTATAGCATGGATACGTATAACATGGTTAGTGTGGCAAGCTTCTTCAAAAAGGCATGCATTTCAAAATGGGGGAACCTCACCTGATTTCAATCATTTACTTAAATACAACATTTTTGGGGAACTGAAAATATATTTAAATCAATCCAACCTTGGCTGCTGTCATCCTTCGCCTTGTATCTAACACTATGCTGAGCCGCAGAGAATTTGGAAGCAGTAAGAGCCTCTCACCTCTTCCCAAAGCCTCTGAAGTTCAGGTCAAGGTCAGAGACAACGAGGGACATTTTCCTGAAGAGATTCTCATGGAAATCTTTACTACTATGCATGGAGGCAGGGTCACTACCTACCTTCCATCTCTGCCTTATCTGCCTGCTGCTTTGGTCCCACTCTTAGCAGGTCCAGAAAAAGTGAGTAGGGAGAGTGATCCCCACAAATAAACAATACCAAGAGCTGTTATATTTTTGATTTGTATAGGTAAGACCTTGAGATTAGGAAGAGGGATAATAAATACAAGTTGCACTATATTGTTAAAGCCAAAGCTAATTCTGTGTTAAGCTAGTTTATGTGATATTTAATTGAAGTCCAGTTGCTGTATTGTATTGAAACGATAAACATTTAAATAAATAAAAAAGTGAGTAGGGCTGGCCACAACTGGTGGCAGTCACTGCAAACTGGACAGCACAAGCGCATCATGCGCACTATTGAGGCTTCTTCTGCTAACAACAGGTCTATAGCAAGTGAGGCTGGGATGGGCACCCTGACCTCCCTTGCAGGAGGAGGCTGCAGCTGCTTTCCCAAAAGAACCCAAGCTGGATTTCTCACAACAGCAACCAGCATTACAACAGGGGCCTTTAATTTGGGAGGATCTCTTGGCTTCTTATTATTGTATGGCACTGTGTGTACAATAGCCAGGAAATCCTGACATTGTCTGTTAGCCGGCAGTTCTACCTCTCAGCGTTATGCACCACTAGGTGGTGAGTTAGACTTGTTTTTAAGGCAAGAGATGTTTCAGAGGTGGTTTTGCCACTGTCTGTCTCTGTATCCCAACCCTGGGATTCCTTGCAGGTCACCCTTCCAAGTACTAGCCAAGGCCGAACCTCTGAGATCTGACGGGATCAGGCTAGCCTGGACTACCCATGTCAGGGCACTCTCTGGGCTTGTCGGTCCAAAGAAACCTTGTTACCTTGCTTAAGCCATCAAACAGCACATTGAAGTGGGGGAGGACAGAGCCCCTGGCCACCTTCACAATGTTGTACAGAGCCTCACAGGCGTAATATCGCAAGCGGCTGTCAGAGTCATTGAAGCAGGTCAGCACCGGCTCAATCAGCTCCTTCAAGTATAGCCCAGAGTCCTGGCAAACAAACCAGAGGGAAAAGTAACGGAAGGTGCTTTAATGGTGTCAAAATAGGAAAGGGTCAGTAAATGCATAAAGGTAGCTTGGAACTGAAATGGAACAACTAGCCCTGCAAAGGGCACCCCACACTGACTTGAACCCAAGACATCCCTGGCCGAGGTTGGAACGCCTACACCGAGAACCCCTGGGGACTGACACTGGGGCCGACCCAGACTTGTTGAGCCATTTGGGAAAGGTTAAGGGGCACCATCACGAAACCTGGGGGCAGGGCGATCTCAGAACATTTGCAGTGGAGGGCAAGGCTGGATGTTCGTTTTGTTGTTCAGTTTCAAAGGAATGGGGAGAGCACCCTCCCTGCTCAGCCACAGGGAGAAGCCTCCAAAGCCCCAGGGGCATAGGGAAACCTGAGACTGCAGCCAAATCAAAGATGCATGGCTGTGATGTGTCTTGCCAGGATGAGCTCAGCACTTTGCTAGTCAGTTATCAGGTAGGGAGTGACCCAAGTCCCTGTTTTTCTTCTCCTTCTCCATTTAAGACCCTTTGAAATCCCGCCCCCTCCAGAAGCCAGTGGCAGCAGGAAACACAGAGCCGGGTGTCACGATGCTCCTGGGCACCTCACTGGGCCTGCTAAATCAGGCAGAGTCATATTACTGCTGCCAGGCTCTGGCACTACTACCAAGAATTTATCTGCCATGTAGAGCTCCTCCTGTCCCGTAAGAACCTCCATTCCTTCCTTCCTGATCTGGCTCCTGAGGGAAATGAACTAAAATAAAGGTGCTCCTCACTAGGAGGATCACAAGTGAATTAAGTCTGACTGAGTCTGTGGCAACAGCAACAAATTTGCTATGGAAGACAGAATAGGTCTCTATGGTTCCAGGTATCGCCCATATTTAGAAAACTGTTTCCCATACCAAAAAATACAGCCCAGAGACATTTCTGAACATGTCCAAAGCATCAAATAAAAGTTTTCAGCACTCTCTCGTGGTTTTATAATCCATTTACGACAATTTTGGGGTCCCTACAGAATGACTGCAGGCAGTGAAGTTCCTCCTTTAATATTTGTAGGGTCACCTATCGATGAAGCGCCTCCATCTGAGAGCCACCCAGCCTAAAAGACACAACCAGATTCTCTTACTACTATTTTCCATGTGAGAAAGCAAAAATCTGCCCTGTCACTCTGAAGCCTAATTAGTATCTGGTGGTGATAATTTTTTTAAAAAAATCATTTCCAAGTACTGAATTTAGGGTCAGACTCTTTTCAGGGCGAGTCACTGGCAAACTTAGATTGTCATCACAGCGGGGAAGTAAGTCAGCTCCACCCCGGAAGAAGGGGGGACCAGTTCAGTAGCAAAGCAGATGCTTGGGACAGAGACCCCAGATCCATCCTTCTGGCATCTCCAGTTAAAATGAGGATAGGACACAGGGCAGGGAAAGACCTTGAAGAGCTCCTGTTGCGCAGAGCAGGTGGGCAAAGAGTTGGATTCAGCATCTTAAAATGCGCACACATGATCGAGTCAAGGAAAGCCTCTCAAACACCTTGGTGCTTTCAAATGCTATTGACACTGACTGTGAGGATTTCGTGGGCACCCAACCGTCTCATTTAAACTAGGGCGGCATGCATGCAATGTTCACAGGCGATGGCACTTCCCATGTGTGCTGTAGCAAGAGCCCAGGCTAGATAAGATAGAAACTGGCATGGATAAAGCCCTTCTGTCTTTACAACATTGACAAGATGCAACTCTTTCACGCCCAAATATGCAAGTGCAGGCTGTGATGTTAAGAGGCACAGCCATGTAACTTTCAGAACCAGTTTCTTTCAAAAGCTCTGACTTGCAACCTCCCCCAGCTGCAGTTTAAACTCTCCTATGATTAAAAGGCGTATACTGGACAGAGACATACCCTTGTGCGTGGGGCTCAAAGGAAGAAGCCCATACAGCTACAGCAATTTACCTTTATGAAGCTCTCACAGTAACCACCCGCACCACTCATTTTTGTGACTCGGCATCAGATTGCACTGTTAATATGCTACCTGTTAATTAGGGCCAAACAAGACAACAAGGTTTGGCCAGAGTAGGGTTCGGGGTTCTCCCAACCAGACTCCAATCAAGTTGTATCCAAAAGTTACATGAAGGAAATAAAGTTCCCAAGCATGTTGGGACCTTATTCAGCTCTGAACCGTGATTTGGGGGGAGGTGCTTCAGCCTTCCCCTGCACCATTTCCCTGAGCCAAAACAGCCCTGGAGGTTATTTTCCCATTGTGGAGCTGCACATATACTGAATACTGCACATGCACCCTACAAGGCAATGCATATTTAGTGTGCAGCAGTAAATTTGGATATGCATTTTAAAATGATGACCGCAATTCCAACATGTAATAGCAAAACAGCGATTTCAATGGGAATAAAGGTACTGGTTTTATTTTTTGAAAAGCACAAAATATCCTTACCACTGTTTTAAACCCAAGATTAATTTATTTGTGTTTAGAATATTATTACTATATTTCCCCACAAAAAACCCATGCAGCCTTAGAAAGAGCCTACAGCCATAACTGACAATGATTAAATATGTGTCAATGCTCACGGCATCCACTCAACACATTCAACCACACCATAACTTCAATGCAGAAAACCCTCATCAGCAATCAAACATGTATAGTATGTACCATTCCTGAAATGTTTTCTGGAACCCAACAGTCTTCCACCTTCTCCTGAAAGCTTTCAAACATGGTGTCCCCCATTACGGATTGTTCTGCATAGTCAGAGCCACGACTGAGACGCCATTTCCTCAACATGGAGGGTCAAACAGGAGGTAGCTTCCCTACTGCCCCCCGGCCACATTTATTCTTGAGGTCAAGGAAGGACTGGTGCATGGCAACAGCCAGGCAAGTCAAGAATAAGATTGCCCTTTCTACTTTTTATCTGAGCAGAGCTCCATCCGCAGAAGAGAAATAAATGAGACATCTCATCCCCTGTAGACAGTACCAAAAAAAGAGGGCTCATGCTGCAGTATGGAAGTTCTGTGAGGAAAGCAGATTAAAGGGAAATGCTCCCAGGCAGGTTAATTTAATTTAGCTGGATGACATCTAGCCAGCCCTCCATGCCCAATAGCAGCCAGACAGATGCTCGTGGAAGCTCACGAGAACAGCCTGGAAAGTGAAGCCTTTCCCTGCTAATCCAAGGCATCTGGTACATGTAGGCTATTTTGGTTAATGACTACTAATATGCTTCACAAATTAATGCAACCCCCTTTTAAAGCCCCCTAAGCTAGTTAGGTAACTAAAATAAACGTACTGGTAATGAATTACATCACCCATTGTTCAATGCTGCAATTAGGTTTATTCAAAGGCTTGGATCCTATGAACCATCAGCAGAAGGTGCTAGTGGTCCAGGAGCTTCCCTACTGCCCCTTGCAGTGTTTACTCTCAAGGTCAAGAAGGGGCTGGTGTATGCCAACAACCATGCAGGTCAGGAATAAGATTGCCCTTTCTGCTTTTTATTTGAGTAGCGCTTCATCCACAGAAGAAAGAGAAAGGAAATAATTCATTCCCTTCCCCATTCCCGAATGGGAATGAATCCCTTGAGCCCAGAAATGAACTTTCCAGGGTCAGAAAGGGCTTAGGGGACAGGAAGGAAAACCCCTCGTGACACTTATGCTTGACAATTGCAGGATCCAATCCAGTGTCCCCTGCAGTGAATGGGGAACCAAGATATATACTCATCGTTGGGTTTCCTGACCCAATTCAGTGAGAGAAGTGACTGTGGGTTCCAAACCTCACACTGTCCATTAGTGCTGAGGATAAATGTGGAAACTTGTTTTTCACATAAGCTTTTCCATTCTCTGTGGTGCTCCTGATAAGTATCTTGAAGAATGTCATGGGCACAATAAGCCCTCTTCCAGCCTGCTTCCTTTATCCTTAAGCTGTAGACAAAGTGGGCATTAATAGAAACCAGTCCCCTTTCTCACTTAGTTATAATGAACTTCCCCAGGGTGACAGAGGCATTAATAGAAACCAGTCCCCTTTCTCAGTTATAATGAACTTCCCCAGGGTGACAGGACATAGACCCCCACCATCACAGCCACAAAAGGCTTAGTCTTTATCTGTGAGGGAACTGAATTCAGAACCTACCTTCCCAAGAGCAATGGAGCAGGCTGCCAAACCAATAAGACCCCCTTTCCGGCTATGTGGGTGCTGGGAAAGTGCAAACTCCTGGGACAAAATCTGAATGACGTGCTTGATCTGAGCTGTGCTGTTCTGAGACACGAATTCACGCACCAGCCTAGGAACCAAAGAGAGAGGTATTTTCAGCACCACGCTATGTGTCTCACTTCACCTGGAGCTGACACATAATTCTTAAGACTTAATCAATAATGCAATACCCCCACAACACAGTGCAAAGCGTATGCACAAAGAATTCTGTAAGGGCACAGGAGCCACCTTCTGCCAAAAGAGATAAATGGTCTGGCTTACTAGCTGTTACATAGTCTGACAGCAGCTCTTCCAGTTCTCAGGCAGAACTTGCAACCTGAGACCCTGCAAGTGGAGATGTCAGGGACTGACCTTGAGACCTTCTGTAGTTGAAAGATATGCTGGATCAGCCAAATCCCAGGATCCATCTCTTTAAGCTTCAATCTTAGTTGGAAAAATGAATATGGTAAAGCAGAAGGCAGTCAACCATTCCTTCAGCAGCAGCTTCCTCACCAGACTGGCTGCTTATAGATCTAGCAAGTTTGGGAGCCCCATGAAAAATAACAGGGATATAAATTGCTAGGAAAGCCTCTGTTTGTATCTATTATGGCCTTGAGTTGACTAATACCCCCATCTCCCTCTTTTCCTTTCCATTAGTTGACTCCCTTTAACCTACCCAGAGAACCAAAATGATGCAGTGGCTCAAGTGTTACGCTCAGACTCTGGAGACCCAGATTCGGGTCTGCACTCAGCTAGGAAATTCACTGCACTCTCTCAGCCTCACTTACATGACAGTGTTGCTGTGAGGGGACAGCAGAATCACGTACATTGCCCAGAGCCCCTTGAAGGAAAGGGGGAGGGATTAAAAAATGTACTAAATAAATAAGCCATACCATTCTGTACCACTTGGAGCCCCCTCAGGATGTTTGAGGTAAGAGGCTATTTCTCTTGCTCTGGATTACTTCACAAGGTTATCATTTTCTGCAATCTTAGGGAGGCCACCAAGGATGCACAGACAACGCCCCAACCCCATTTTTCCCACAATCAGCATAAGTCATTTGCTTTGCACTTTGCGTGCAGCCTCAATCCTTGTAATCTCCTGTTGGGTCATAGATGAAATGAACCATCTTCTGCCTGAGAGTCCTGCCAGATAGAACCAACCATACTGACTTTGGCAGACCAACAGCCTGAATCAGTAGAATGCAACACTGTAAGATCCCTAGACAGCACGGTGTAGTGGTTAGACTCTAGAGTACCACACTAGAACCTTGAAGAACCCAATTCAAAACCCCACTTTCCCATAGAAGCTTGCTGGGTGGCCTTGGGCTGATCATATACAGTTTGGTGTAGTAGTTAAGAATGGCGGGCTCTAATACGGAGAACCGGGTTTGCTTTCCCACTCCACCGCATGCAGCCAGCTACGTTACCTTGGATCAGTCACAGTTCTCTCAGAGCTGTTCTCTCAAGAGCAGTTCTCTCACAGCTCTCTCGGCCCCAACTACCTCACAGAGTGGGGGGAGGGAGATTGTAAGCCGCTCTGAGACTCCCAGTGAAGGGTGGGGTATACATCCAACTCTTCTTCCTATTCCTAGCCTAGCCTACTTCACAAGGAATTACACAAACCACTGCAGCTCCCCAATGGGGAGACAAGGGGTATAAATTAACACGGGTGAAGTCAAAGTCAAGGCTATTCCCTGCAGCAGAACCAAGCGCAGGGGAGGTGATCGAGTGGGCTGCACCACAAAAAGAGTTAGAACAACACTCTTCCCCCAAGTCCCGCCGCCTTAATAATTCCCAGGCGGAGAGGGAAAGCGGGATCACACGCAAAGAGCTGGACTAGAACTACTCATTCTGACGAGCTGATGTTTTCACTTACTGACCCGGAGTTTTCAAAGGCACGAAAACCTTAAGAAACGTGACCCGCCACCTACTTCCTGGATTAGACTCCAGCTCATTCAAACGCCTCGTCCCGTTGCCTGTCTAGACCAGGCCTAAGTCAGCCAAACACGCCAAGAATGCGAGGAGGCGGCGGGCGGGGGGGCCCCGGGAAAAGGAGCGATAGGCACGGGGGCCTTCCGCCACCCCACTTCCCCCGGGCGCTCCGTACCACGGGGGTGCCCCCGCCTCCCACCCTCCCGGGCTCACTTCTCGATCTCGAGCGCCGCCACTTTCCTCTTCTCGTAGAGCTTGTCGTTCAGGGCCCGCACGATGCCCGGCGTGAGGGGCGCGAAGTCCTTCTCGGGGTTCATCTCGCTGCCGGGGAGAGGGGGAGCCGGGGCGCTCGCGGGACTTCTTCTTCCCCCGCGCGTTGGTGGGGCGTGAGGCGACCTGCCGGCTGCTGTAGCGGAGGAGGCGGTGCTCAAGCCGACGCCATCTTCAATGCGGGCACGGGGGAGCTTGCCCGTTTGCCGCCCACTTCCGCCATCGGCGCAGCCCCATTGGGCGAGGGAGGCGATGGCCCCGCCCTCGGCCGGCTTCGGACTTCCGCGCTCACCAGAATCACAACAGCTGGCAACAACTTCAGTCTGGGCGGGGTGTTCCGTGCCTGTGCAGAGGCAGGGGTTTTTTTTGCTTTGCAGAGGGAATTTTGCTTGACGGTACTGGGATTTTCTCCGCTTTGAGGAAGGGCTTCAGGCGCGGTCTCCGCTCCCCCCTTAGCCGGAAGTGTAGCCTAGCTGTGGAAATTCCTGGAGGCTTGGGGCAAAGCCTAGGGAGGAGGGAGTTCGGGGAGGAAGCTCAGTAGGGATGTAATACAATCTTCCGAAGTTGCCGTTTCCTAAAGAGAAACTGCAGTTGCAATTCTGGGATAGGTTTGCCAGACTCCATGGGACACCTGGAGATATCCCACTATTACAGCGGTGGCCAAACTTGCTTAATGTAAGAGCCACATAGAATAAACATCAGATGTTTGAGAGCCACAAGACGTGGACAAATATTACGCGTTTTTACTGGGGAGTATGCAAATTAGAAAATGATAACAAAAGCAGTCAAAGCAGGTATTGATAATGATATTTATTTGTCCAATGATATTTGTTTGCGAATGATATTTAGCTTCCCCAGCCGCCCTGCCGGGAGCCACACAGTGTGTGAAAGAGCCGTATGCCTCTCCCAAGTCACAGTTTGGCCACCCCTGCACTATTACAATTAATCTCCAGATGATCGAGATCAGTTCCCCTGAAGAAAATGGCTGCTTTGGAGGGTGGACTCTATTGGCATTATACCCTGCTGAGGTCCTTCCCCTCTCCAGACTCCACCCCCAAAATCTCCAGCTATTTCCCAACTCTGAGCTGGCAACCCTATTCTGGTAGATGCAGGATTGTCAGTTGGCCAGGAGAAAAAGGACCGCGCCTGAATGCATGGAAATGGGCGGTTGAAGCTCTTCCTGATGCGGAGGTAAAAGTCATCTGGGATTTACTGTAAATACAACTGATAGCAAAGAGACAGCTAGAGGAACTGAAAGTTGGCAACCCCAGGGAGATCTCCAGGCAGCTCCTGGAAGCTGGCAACCCCACAATGCAGCCCTCTCTGCTGGGATGGGTGCCGTTTAGCCAAAGCCAGCACATCTTTTCATCTCACCTGAAGGCTACATTCTGGTATGGAAGTCGAATGGCAGGCTAGATGCTATCATGCCCAGCTCTGGTTATCACTGCTTCCACAAACAACTCCCCTTTCTTAACAAGAAACCACACAGACTAAAACATTAAATAGGGGCATTTTTTAAGACTAACAATATTTATTCCTGCATAAGCTTCTCTGAGTTAGAGCTCACTTCCTTAGATGCTTGCAGTGTGTTAGGTAAATGTATTCACGTTCAAAGCTGCAGACAACAGAAGGAGTGTGTGTGACAGGTAACAAAGAAAGACCAGTTTAAAAATATCCACTCAAAAGAGTGATTGGGTATTGTTTTCAACTGCCCTCTTTGCAACACCTTCCCTCTTATCTCTCCCTCTCACACTGATCCCACCAAATGTTTGCCTAATGGACACACACTTCAGTGCATCTGAGGAAGTGAGCTCTGACTTGCAAAGGTTATGTTGGAATGAATATTAATTTTCAGTGTGACACTGGACTCCTGCTGCAACAGACTGACAAGGCTACCCTACTGGAATTGTTCATATAGACTATAAGCATCACACCCTCTTTCCCCCTCCATAGCACCGTATTTCCTCTTGCTTTCAACAAGCACCCCATTCCGTTTCTTTCATTCTTATTCCTTCCCTGCCGAACAAGTGTCTTGTCCCATCTTCTTTCTTATTCACCCCCACACACAGATATATAAGCATCCCACATCCTTCCCCCCCACCCCAAACTGCACTTTAAAGTTTTCTTCTGTATTCATTTTAAACAACTTGCTTTCTTTTGCAAATTTAGCTGCTGGGACTACTTTTTTAGGGACAAGAACAACATATGCAGGGGGACTCTTTAACCCTTTCCTCCTTTCTTGAAAGAAGTCACCTTACACTGCTTTTTATCCTACTAGGAAAAACTTAATAGGTACCCACAGGGCTATTTTTGGGCAGGAACGCACAGGAACGGAGTTCCGGCTGGCTCCCAAGTTGGCCACGCCCAGCAGGAACTCATTAGCATAATAGGCCACACCCAACAGCAGAAACTCATTAGGGTTGGCTACATTAGGGGTGTGTGGCCTAACATGCAAAGGAGTTCCTGCTACAAAAAAAGGCCCTGTGTTTTGACAACAAACAAGATAAACAGAATAACAAGCAAAAGGTGAGTGTGGCTGGATGACCACACGTCTGGTAACATGGGGGTGTGGCCTAATGTGCTAATGAGCTGTGCTGTCTGGGGTGTGGCCCAATATGCTAATGAGTTCCTGCTGTTGGGTGTGGCCTATTATGCTAATGAGTTCCTGCTGGGCTTTTTCTACAAAAAGAGCCCTGGCGTACCCATAACTTGTTTTCTTTTCATGGAGGCATGATCTGGGCTCTGATGGCAGCCTCCCGCCCTATATATGTGCCCACTGTTCCTTGTTGCTGTAATACTCTTTTCTGGCCCCGGTCACACAGGCCGGATATTGCGGGGGTAGGCGTGGCTAATTGCCCCGGCGCACCACGGGTCCTTCCCTCGGCACCAGCGGGTAAACAAGGGACCGGAGGGGAATGCCGCGCGACGGCGCAATCACACCACGGGCGTCTGGAGGCAGCCCGTGGCAAACGTTTACTAGTACCTTGGAGGTACTAGTTTTTTAACGCGCATTGTCGGCGGTAAGCCACGGGTGCGCTCCAAGATGCTCCACTTCCCAGATGTTGGGGTGTGATCGCGCCCAGATAATCCGCCCACCATCCGTGCCTCTCCCGCAGCAACTTTGCTGTGTGACCAGGGCCTATGTCTATTCTACTTTACCGTTGTTTTAAATTAATGTGAGTTGGTTGTGTGGAAATGCTGCCAGATGCTGCTACTCTGTACAAACTGTTAAGCAGCTCAAGGTCCGGATAAAATACTCCCACAGGCTGAATTTGATTTATCCAGCTGCATTCTGTAGGGAAGATGCTATAACAGAGACCCTTCATGGTTTGGTCTGCAGCCAGCCAAAGGCTGTGTTGACTTACAGGCTGGTTATACTTGGCTTGTGGGAACCAAGATGCTGGAATGGACTGTGTTGCATATAACTGCAAAGAACACCTGGTAGGGCTTAGGATGCTGAGAGTGGCCCAGTTGATCCTGCTGGCTGCGCTTTTGGTCTCAGCTATGGATTTGGTCCAGGAGCAGCTACTGTTCTGGCATAAAAGAGCACTTTGGGGAGACAGGGTGGGATCTGTGCAAGGCCCTGGTCCACCCCCTTTAATTAGGGGTAGACCCTTTCACCTCAAGGTTTTAAAACTGTACTGGATACAGGGACTCTCCTGGGGGCATGTACTCTCAAGCTTCTCTCTGCAGCCATAAGTCCCAACAATGTGTATTCTTTTTTGGTCTTTCGGGTTTTTTTTTAAAGCTGATATTCTTTGGGCACCAGATTGTGTTCCCTAGTATTAGAGTGTGCATTTCCACACCTGGCCTGCTAAAACACACACCAGAAAGGAAGAAACTTAGGACAGTAACAGAGACAGAGTGATTCCATTTGACCAGTGAAGGGTAAAGGACCATCTCCTCCCATACTATCCAGCCCTTCTGTTAAAATGTCCTCTCAGGCCCTGCTCTCTGTGTCCCTGCCGTCAAAGATGAGGCAGTTGGTGACTAGGGACAGGGCATTTTCTGTGGCGGCACCAACTTTAAAACGCCCTCCCCCCTTAAGGCTCGGCTGCAACCTACTTTGCTTGCTTTTTGGTGTCAGGCGTATGTTTTTACCTAGGTCTTTACTTAGAGGTTTTATCTTACCATCTTTTTAATGGTCAGCTCTGTTTTATGAATAGTTTTTATGCCGCTCATGACTAATGGCTTGTATTTATGCCATGGTTTTTAGTTGTAAGCTGCTTCAAGTAACACTCTGAAAAGGCGGCATAAAATAAATATAACAGACAAAATGACTGGAAATTTTGTCTCTCCTCTGGATGTGATTGATTTGACTACTAGTTCTATACCATCACAGAAGCTGATGATCTTCTTAACCTGTTCTGTCATCTGTCTCAGGTAATTTTATACACAAAAATGCCCCTTGGCAGGGGTTTTATACAACTGCAATCTATGAACCTTTTGATGCCAAGCTTGGGAAGATACCTGCTTCTTGGGCCTGATTTTCCCTCAAACAGGTTCTAGAATCCTGCTCAAGTGCTCGTCCTGACAAACTTTCCAACAACTCCATTTTATTTAATAAGTTTATTCCAAAATAAAATCTTATGTAACAAATGAGCCTTCCCAAAAGGAATGAGAAACTCTTTCAGATCCTGGACTTCAAGGGGGTCATCTTGCACATTTCCAGGCAACATTCTGGGCTGTAACTTCCGTAACTCATTCAGGAGTTACACCTTGTGTTGAAAGAAACTTTAAGACAGGAAGAATGCTCCTAGAATAGTGCATGCTGTCTTCCTGTACATGCGTTCTGGTGAGGCTCTTACCTGTGCAAGGCCTGCAGAATACACCCTGCAGCCTTCCCACTTGTCCTGGGGGCATTTATCCATACAGGGCTTTTTTGCTCTTGGAATATACAGCTGGAAGCACAGGAAGCAACCCATGGGGAAGCTGGACAGTAGGAATCAGAGGCCTGTCCTTCCTCGATGGCAATGCTTGAACAAGCGGGGCCACTCTGTGAGTCTCTATGTGCTCATTTCTCAGGCATGATACCCTTTAGATAGTAAACCCAGGAGATACCTGAGCCCACCCCAGTCACACGTGGGCAAGAGACAACCAACTTGCTGGTGACGGGGGCTTTGGTGCCACTAGGATGCCCATCAAAAGAGACTAGAATTGTGGCAGATTTCTTGGAACGAATGTTTTCCGGGGCCTTAACAGTGAAGGCAGGGTTCTCCACAGCATAGGTGAAGGACATGGGCTGCAAGAATACATTCTTGAAGATGATGGTTGTGCTGGACCCACTTTTGATCTGAAAAGGCCCCTGAGGCTTTGGGGGAACTGACGTGCCAAAGAGAGGGATTACGTAGTCTCCCCCTGTGGTGGAGGAGAGGACAAGCGTTCCCCTTGTTTCTCCCAGTTGGCAAGGTTCAAAGGTCACCTCCACGTGGACTTCTGTGCCTGTTTGAGATCCTGCAGCTGCATTGATGACTTTGTCTGCATGGAAATCAGGGCTGTCAATCTGAAGAGAGAGAACGTGACAGGGTTACTGTGTCAGTAACACAAAATAAGCAAACCCAACAACTATCACCTTCTTAATCATGTATCTAGAAATGACCGGCATATTACATGGGTTGCTGCCAAATTTATCTCAGCAGCTCTAAAAGTTGTGCTAATTTGACTAGTTAGTATTTGTAGTAATTATTGCGTAGCTCCATCCTTTCCTTGATTGATACCGGCACTGGTTTGTAGTTATTCCATCCAGTTTTAGATCACTTTTTTAGCATCTATACAATTCACAAAATTGAAGGTCAAAGAAGACGGGGATGGCAAAGGATGAGATGGTTAGACAGTGTCATAGATGCAACGAACATGAAATTGAGCAAACTTCAGAGGACAGCGGAAGACAGGAAGGCCTGGCGGGATCTGGTCCATGGGGTCGCGAAGAGTCGGACTCGACTGTGCGACTGAACAACAACAAAAATTCACAAACTAACTCATTATGTATTCTTAATGTTAAGTTTTACTTCTGTTGTTATTATGTCTAAAAAGCCAATGTGCTCTGGACTTCTCTGAATAAAGTAAGAAGAAGCAAACATTCATCATTTATTGAAAACCCCAACAGCATTGGGTTGTGTTACACAGAGCATTGTCCAGCAGACTCAGGAGATAAGAACCAAAATAACTTTGAATGTACTCATGTCCAGGCTCAGTAGCTCATCATCTGGTTTCTCCATAGCTGGCCAAGCACTCAAGATGGAGCCCAACCAAAGTCTGCCTCTGTCCCATAGAGAAGAGAGAAGAGATTGGATTTATACCCCGCCCTTCACTACCCAAAGGAGTCTCAGAGTGGCTTACAAACTCCTTTCCCTTCCCCTCCCCACAACAGACACCCTGTGAGGGAGGTGGGGCTGAGAGAGCTCTTGACAGAAACTGCTCTTCTTCAAGAACAGCTCTTATCAGAACTACGGCTTGCCCAAGGTCATCCAGCCAGGTGCAAGTGGAGGAGTGGGGAATCAAACCCGGTTCTCCCAGATTAGAAGTCCGCGCACTTAACCACTACACAAAACTGGCTCTATCAGGCAATCAAGCATCAAACAACTGATTTCTATAAATCTATAGCTGTAAAGTTTGGTCAATTAAATGATTAAAAATAATCCATCTGATTAAATGCTGTTAATGAACTGGCTGGCAGGCTTTCATTGTCTAAAACAGCACTACTGGTTCAGACCTGCAACTGGCAGGTGCTATTGCCTTCAGTGTGTGAGAGAGAAGGGGAATGCCTTGAGCCAGATGATGCCCACTGCATCTAAACACAGAAAGGATGCTTGTTCCTCATATATTCCCCATATATTCAGTGGTATGGCACACACATGCTGACTCTTAGCCTGAACACTTCCCAGAGAGTTAAGGGCTAGCTCATCAAATGATCCCCAAGGAAAAGCCAGAGTAAAGAATCTAGAATTATATTCCTCTTTTTGCTTTCTCCCTGGTGCCTTTTCCTCTGCATTTTGCCAGTAAAACTATGGGATGCAGGGTCAAGGCTTTGGACTGGCATAACTCTGCAAGCTCAAATATAACTTCATGCACCTAGTTCAAGTAATGTTACCTGTCAGTAAGAGAGTGGTTACTTGGGAATCGGGGAAGAGACTTTACACCCTGTGTATGCCATTCTTAGTGACCCCCCCCCTTACCTTGGAGGGAGAGGGGAGGGGGAGTGGCCAGATAGCATCCTGGTACAGCCGGTCATCTCTGTGGTTTATCCTAGAGCAGGGATCCCCAACTTTTTTGGACCTGAGGACACCTTTGGAATTCTGACATGGTGTAGTAGGTGCCATCTCAAAATGGCTGCTGCTGCTTATCCTCACTCACACAGCTGCTGCCAAAACAGCATTATTAAAAAAATCTGCACAGCCAATCAAATCTCCAGTGGCCAATCAGAATCCTTGTTGGGCAAAAGTCCCGCCTGGTCCTGCCTACTTTGTAAAAGCACTTGATGGGCACCTGAAAAGGTGTCAGTGGATAGCCAGCTCCCCCAGGTACCACGTTGGGGGTCCCTGTCCTAGAGGAAGATATTTTAGTCAGAATCCCAAAGACACCCCCACCCTTAGGTACACAGGTTTGGGGCAGGCCCTGACCACAATCTTATCAAAAAAGCTTGTAAAACAGAATGCTGAATGATCCCACACAAAATGATGTGACTCGTCAGGAAGCTTTGTTCCTAGTCTTACCTCCAGTGTCCCCCAACCCCCTGCTCAAAGGTCACATAGACAGAAAAACAGACCAGAAATATTTCACATTCTTGTATAGAGGCACACACAGCAAGACCCATCAGGGTTATCGGGTGTTGCAAGGCAGGGGATTCAGCTACCAGCTCTTCTCCCCACTTGTGGCAGTGGAGGGATAAACTACACACCGCAATGGCCATCACTCAGTGGCAGAAAACATGGTTCGCCTGGATGAGGTCCCAAGTTCAGTCCTGGGCAAGGCTTAAAAAGACTTTCTGCCTGAGTGCCTAGAGGGACCATCCTGAGACCACAGACTGCTTATTGGTTCAGCATACTACAGCCACTTCCTGTGACTCTTCATGCACTTTCCAACTAACGGGCAGCAACTTCATGGACTACTTGACAAGTGTTCCAGAACCTGAAAAGGTTAGTCAAATAGAAAAGAGGGCCAAGAATAAAAGCTTAGTAGTTATTGACAAAGAATTTATATATAAGGGCACAAGCACAGCTCATGTAAAAATACCAGAATCTAGCACACAAGGGCCAATGGACTAGATCTGACGCGTTTCAGCCTGCATAGGCCTTCTTCAGAGGTCAAACACAGTGAGGAACATATTGGCTTCTATAATAGTACCGTACAATCATATAGAAATAAAATATAAATACAAGGACCAGGAAAAAGTTGTTCCAAAATGAAACCACCAGGCACAGAATAAAAGTACAAATGTGGCCTCCAAAGATGCAATCACATGCCAAGTGGTGTTTCACTGGTAATAATTTCTGGTCCAGAAAGTGCCTTCCTACGATTGTTTAGCCAAAGTGTCCTCAGTAGAATTGTCCTTATATATTTTAAAATTCTTTGCTAATAAATACATGTATCTTTTTATATACTATATATATTAAGCTTTTATTCTTGGTCCTCTTTTCTATTTGACTAACATTTCAGGTTCTGGATCCCAGGTTTCTATGTTCAGCTTTTTGTCCCTACTTGACAAGTGTTACATAAACGGGCAGGAAGGAATGACAGGCACCAGGGAGCACTCAGCATATAACTGTCCTCAAGCATGGCCTGGGCACCATTTTGTTATTGAAGGGTCAGATTCGGCACTGGCTAGTACCATGGCTAGCTTCATCTGAACCCTCATAGGCAACTGACATCAAACCAGAGAGTCCTGCCCAACTCACTTTGGTGGAATACTCTGTCTTTTGACGGGTGTAATTGATAAACTTGGTGATAATATTCTGGCTGCTGCCCAGCATGGTACAGAAGTAGAGGGCCTTCTCTGGCCGGGCTGGTGTGGCTTTCAAGATCAGGTCGTACTGGAAGGAACCCAACTCATTGCTGTTCAGGGTCAGACGTCCACTCGTTTCTCCAGGCCTCATTGGTTGGAATTCAAAGGTGAGTGTCCCCTGGGCCAAGAGAGAGAGAGCAAATGATCAAGACAAGGAGGGGCCCTTGCCTCTGAGGAGCAGCATTCAGGAAAGAATCTGCATTCACGCCACATTCCTAAACCATCTCTCCAACAGTCCCAGGCAGAAGTACGTTAAAGGAGCCTGTGATGAAAAGAAGGCGTAACTCCAGGTGGGATTGGGATGTAGTAACTCAAAAGTGTTCTGTGCGCCTCGGCATCTAGTCATGCCAGCCACATGACCACGGAAACGTCTTTGGGCAGCGCTGGCTCTTCGGCTTGGAAACAGAGATGAGCACCGCATCCCTAGGATCGGATCTGACTGGCCTTCGAGCAAGGGAAACCTTTACCTAACTCAAAAGCTAGCAGTTCTCCATCAAAAAAGCACAGAAGGTCAGTGTAGAGGCAGGCACTGGCCAGAAGGAGCAAAAGTGGGACAAGGAGAAAGTCATATAGACAAGGCCACCATTTAGCAGCTGCCCAGACAAAGACTGAGGCCTCAGCTGGTGGGACTTGGAGCCAGGCCAGCTTAGGTAAGTGAGCCAGTTTGGTGTAGTGGTTAAGTGCGCGGACTCTAATCTGGGAGAACCGGGTTTGATTCCCCACTCCTCCACTTGCACCTGCTGGATGACCTTGGGCAAGCCATAACTCTGGCACAGCTGTTCTCGAAGAAGAACAGTTTCTGTCAAGAGCTCTCTCAGCCCCACCTCCCTCACAGGGTGTCTGTTGTGGGGAGGGGAAGGGAAAGGAGTTTGTAAGCCACTCTGAGACTCCTTTGGGTAGTGAAGGGTGGGGTATAAATCCAATCTCCTCCTCCTCCTCATCTTCTTCTTCTCCCCATTTTTGAGTGTCTCACGGGGGGGGGGGGGGAAGTGGTGTCAAGTCCCAGCTGACTTGTCGTGACCTCTCAAGGGGTTTTCAAGGCAAGAGAGTATAACAGAGGTGGTATGCCATAGGGGACCTAGGGGTGTGTCCCCAGGTGTGTATATAGTTGGCCAGCCAGCCAGTAGATGTTGTCTTTGTTGTGTACCAGTAAACCATGCTGATCACTACATCTATCTCAGTGGTTTCTACATGCGTCTAACCCACTACACTTCAGTAAGGGGGCCTGGGAAGACAAAATTCCACCCTTGACTTTGCACCCTCATGTGCCTTGCGAAAGGGGCACTAGTACACAGCAGCTTTCAGACTGAGTCCTGGCTACCCCCGACACCAAGGCTCCCTCTAAGCTGTGGAGTCCTGTGAGCAAAAATTCTACTTGGTAAGCTCCTGGCATTAAAGATGTGAATGAGTGATTTGGCTGCTGCATGAATTAGTTTGCTCTGGAGCCATCCTTCCTGAGCTAAGACAAAAATCTGTGAGCCGGAGGCTAAAAAACTGTGAGCTAGCTCACACTAACTCAGCTTAGAGAGACCACTGCCCGACACCACTCTCTCTTCATACATCCATTGAAACAAGAAAATACCAGAGGCTGAGACTTGCTGGGACTCCACTCAGCCCCAGTCCAAAGTCTTCCTTGGAGTTTGAGGCTAAGAAGGAGAAAGATTAATGTACCACACGCAAATGAGGTTCAGACCTCCAGCAACCATGAAGCTCCCTGGGTGGACAAGTCATTGTCCCTGAGAGCCGGTTTGGTGTCGTGGTTAAGTGTGCAGACTCAGGGTTCTGGGGGAACTGGGTTCAATTCCCCAATCCTCCATTTGTAGCTGCTGGATGACCTTGGGCAAGCTGTAGTTCTGTCAGAGGTGTTCTTGAAAGAGCTCTCTCAGCCCCACCTGCCTTACAGGGTGTCTGTTATGGGGAGGGGAAGGGAAAGCAGTTTGTAAACCACTCTGAGACTCTGAGTGAAGGGCAGGGTGTAATTTCAGTCTCCTCTTCTTCTCTCAGCTCATCCTACCTCACAGGGTTGTTGTTAAGCTGACAAGCCGCTCTTGAGTTCCTTGAGGGAAGAGTGGGATAATATAAAAAATAAATTAGGAATAAGAGAGAGGAGGACGCAGTCCAGAAGCTAGAAAAAAGATTCCCTGTTTGCCTTTCAGATCAAGAGGGAAGGCCAGAGTGCAATGAGAACAGAAGGGGGGGGGGAGATGCTTTGGAGAAGGTGAGAAGCAACACTGCTCTTTACAAGAAACAGCAACATAAAAAGTGAGACAGCCTGAATGTATGGTGCAAAGGACAACCAGAGGGAGAACACGATTTGTGCTAGTGTCACTGCCAGATGGGAGATTGAAAGCTGCCAACCATTTGCCACAAGTCTGAGAGGGGAGGTAAAAAGAGGAATCAGGAGTCAGCACCGAGTTCGGTGGAAAGGAAATCCAGGTTTCTAATGCATTAAGAAGAAAGAGAAAGCTCCAGAAGAAGAGGAGATTGGATTTATACCTCACCCTTCACTTGGAGTCTCAGAGTGGCTTACAAACTCCTTTCCCTTCCCCTCCCCACAACAGACACCCTGTGAGGTAGGTGAGGCTGAGAGAGCTCTTGACAGAAACTGCCCTTTCGAGAACAGCTCTTGTCAGAACTATGGCTTGCCAGTGGCCAGACTGCAGAGTGACCATTTCCCCTTTAGGCTCAGCACTGGCCGAGCCAGCGTGTGGTTCCAAGGCAAAGTCCTACCTCAGACTGAGCCGGGACGATGATCTGGGGTGGCAGGCTGATGTCCGGCACTTTGCAGTCAGTGTTGAAGGTCACGGGATACTGCAGGGGGTTTTCAACCTTCAGGGAGGAGGTGGTGCTCTGCCGGACGGAGGTGCTCAGCTCCATGGTGCCAAGAGGGCCACAAGGGATGGCCTTGAAAGTGACCAAGTAGAAGAGGTACTCCTGCGTCACTTCGTTGCGGAACGTCACCTGCAGTCACAGGGGGATGTGAGAATCAGTCCTGTCGGTGGCACCGAGTTGACACAGAAAGCAAATTCTATTCCTCCCCTGTAATCTCAAGCCAAAATTAGTCGCCGTGTTTCAGATGGAGTTGCCAACTCCAGGAAGGGATATCCCTGGAGATCTGGGGGGGGGTGCTGGGGAGGGAGTTCAGAGGGGAAGCGCCGCCGCACAGACTCTTGCTTCCCTTCTCTCCAGGGAACAGGGTTGCCAACTCTGGGTTGGGAAATTCCTGGAGGTTTGGGACAGGGCGTCGGAAGGGCTGAGTCTGAGGAGGGGAGGGAGCTCAGTGGGGACGTGAGGCCGTGGCGTACACATTCCAAAACTCCTGTTTCATCCAAGGGAACTGATCTCTGCCTTCTGGAGATCAGTCGCCATGCCGTGAGAATTCTACACCCCGCCTGGAGACTGGCAATCTGGACTTCAGATGTTGCGAGCATTCCAACTACAAATGTCAGCATCACTGACAAAACGGAATTCACCAGTTCTTGTAAACAGTGGATGAGCAGGTCCTAGAAAATGAGCTAAAAACAGGCTGCGTTACTGTTGTTATTATTCTAATAGTTTAAACACCATTTTTCTGTCTAAAGATGGCAGCTAGGCTACATCAGTTGGGTGTAGTGGTTAAGTGTGTGGACTCTAGTCTGGGAGAACCGGGTTTGATTCCCCACTCCTCCACTTGCACCTGCTGGATGACCTTGGGCAAGCTGTAGCTCTGATAAGAGCTGTCCTTGAAAAAGAGCAGTTTCTGTCTGAGCTCTCTCAGCCCCAGCTCTGAACCGTGATTTGGGGGGAGGTGCTTCAGCCTTCCCCTGCACCATTTCCCTGAGCCAAAACAGCCCTGGAGGTTATTTTCCCATTGTGGAGCTGCACATATACTGAATACTGCACATGCACCCTACCACAAGGCAATGCATATTTAGTGTGCAGCAGTAAATTTGGATATGCATTTTAAAATGATGGGGAGGGGAAGGGAAAGGAGTTTGTAAGCCGCTCTGAGGCTCCTTTGGGTAGTGAATGGCGGGGTAGAAATCCAATCTCCTCCTCCTCCTCCTCTTCTTCTTCTAAATCTCATCCACACAGAGACAGGTGCTGACTCGTCTAACAAAGGGATACTGACCATGAAACACTGACACAGGAACGCTTTTTTTCACAAAGCATCCATAGCTGCACGTGCCGTAGAATGGCCTTCCTTACGCTGATACCTGTGGCTTCTGCTCCCCACCCCCCCCGACCTGATGAAAAGCTTTCTAAGAAGGGAGCATCAGCAGCATTTTCAAAGCCTCTTAACTTTCTGTTGGAATGAAATAATGCAGAACCCATTTCCTGAAGGCATTCACCAGGGGCAAGGTTCACCACAGCAGATGCCCTTTGCGAGATGGATCTCTACCTTTGCACAGTACATCCCTTCCTTGTAAGAGAAGAAGGTGAGCTTGTGATCCTTCTTGGAAGAGGCAGGAACGTCAATATAATCCAGGGTTTTCAAGGTGGTGGTAACTTCCAGCCGTTCTGGTCTCATCATGTCTACTGAGACACGGAACCTGGGAGGGGACGGCAAGGAAAGTGGGTGCCAGTTTCTCACCCCTCTTTTCCCTCATGCAGACAGGTAAACACAACGCTACACTCAACCTCCAGACAAGCATCCTTCCTCCTGCAGGCCAAACCTCCTGCTTATTACGTTGAACCAAACATCCACAGACACACGCTCTCTCCTGCAGGGCTGGCCTCTTCTCAGCAGCCCTCGGTACCTGGGCTTTTGGGGGCCAAACTGACATAAGAAGGTTTTCAACACTCTATCAGTCTGTAAACCATAAATTGCACATCAGATCAGAAAAAAGAGAGGGACTTCAACCCTGCATTAGCATTTTAAAGGGAAAAACAAAGGCCTTTTTCAGGGGCGCAATTCCCACCCCCTTCCTTTGGATCAGGTCTGCACACAGATGAGTCTGGAGCTGTGATCTTCTTTGTGCTTGTTTTAACCCTTTAACAGCAGGTGGATTTACAGATATTAGCAGGTGATCATGCACATCTCCTTACTGTTCAGTTTCAGATCTTGTGTTAAAGGTACAAAAAGCAGGCCAGACTGTATTTTCTGGTCAGTTGGCTACCCTGCTCTCCTGGAATTTGTTCTCTTTGAATTTTCACTAGTCAACTTAGGGCAGGGGTGTCAAACATGCGGCCCAGGGGCCAGATTAGGCCCTCGGAGGGCTGCAATCCGGCCCACAAGGCCCTGGCTGTTTCCTGCTTCCTTTCCCAGTTCTGCTGCTACTACATCACATCTTACTTTACCAGCCTCTCAATTGCACAGGAGAGATAGATAGGCAAGCCTCTCCTGTGCAAGGTTTGCAGCTTACAGATACACACCTGAACAGCATACTCAAGATTGCTGCAGCACAGACATTTTGATGCAATAATTCAGAACAAGAGGTGTCAGTTATCAGACACTGTTAAATAGACAAAATATTGCAAGAGTGCTAGTGGTTTAAGCAGGTTTTATTTAAAGTTTAACAAATCTTTGTGTTTGTCTGTGTCCTTTATAAAGTTTATATCTCCAGTACCTGGCATTACATTTTATGACACACATGGCCCGGCCCAGCAAGGTCTCATTTATGTCAGATCGCCCCTCATTACAAATGAGTTTGACACCCCTGACTTAGGGCAAAAGGCTATTCCCTCCACCCCACAGACACAAGATGGTGGTCCTGAATTGCACTGAGTCCTGTCTTTCATCTTAGAAAAGCACTAAATTTGCCACCTCAGGGACCCTAAGAGCCAAACGACACATGACAGTGTCCTCGTGTGGCTGCCATTTTAAAGTGATTTTAAAGTACCGTGAGGGCCCAATCCTGATTGGTCCCATAGCATAGTGCTTCCCCCCACAAGCATTTTCAAGTACCAAAATAGTTGCAGGATGGGGACCATTTTGAACCTCGATAAGGCATGGGGGGGGGAAGAACCCCTCAGCCTGCTGTGCTGCAAGATCCTCATGTGATTTTAAAATCATTTTAAAACGGTGATGGCATCTTCAAGGCAGCCATGAGGGTGCTGTCATGCCTAGTTTGGCCCTAATTTGGGTGGAAAGGCAGCGTTAAAATGTTGTGAGGGATAATTTTGCACTTCTAGTCCAATGCAGCCTACATGAAGAATGGCTGGGAAGGCACAAGGGGTTCATTGCACAGTAGTACCTTCTATATGTAATCCTCCTTGATGGTTCTTTAATAAACTTCCTCTTCAATTATCACGGGTCGCAGAGTGGATATGGGTTAGTGTAGCAACACATTTCTGTGGGAGCTAGCCGTCTTTAGGACATTCAACCCATCTACTGAAATACGTGTTCTTTTGTAAAGTTATCAAAGACCTCTTACCTCTGTGGCTTGTTGAGCCAATTGGAGATGGGAAACAGCTCAGTGTAAGACGTTTTACATGGAACTTCCCTCAAGATATTCCCTGTAGACTTGGGAGGTTCTGTGGTGCCTTGTAGGAGGTACAACAGTCCTGTCCCATCTGGGAGTGGGAAAAAGACGGAGCCCTACAAGAAAAGTTGGCAGAGGTTGCTTTCTGCCCTGAACAAAGTTCCTTCCAGTCCCGGATATGGCCAGACACTCCCATGAGATAGAGTCTTCCCAGGACAATTGAGTCCACTTTAACATCCAAGAACATGACTTTCATGCCGTGCCTTTCCAAGCCTGGCCTTGGGGTAGAAGACAGTACTGCTGAAACCAATGCTCCTCCTTTTTTGTCGATATTACTCCCGACCCTTTGGGTGAGCACCTGGCCCAACTACCGTTGCCAGACTCAGACTTGTCTGCCATATTCCACAGAAATTGCTAGGTAAGAATGGAGCTGGGTTTGCAAAACCAGTGGGACTGGACACTCATCACGATTGAATCTGAGCCCTTGAAACAATGGGTGGCTCATCAATGAATGAGTTTTGGAAGTGTATTGTGGAGCAAACCCAATGCAACACAACCAAAGCTCCATGGTTATTATATGGCATACTTGATCAATTCAAGTGCTCAGAGCAGTATAGGCAATGGCTGCCTTCATTCCCCTCAAAACAGGCCAGCTACACAGCAGCCAGCAAGCAGAAGCCATCCTTTACACCAGAAGCCTGAGTGTTCCTGCAAAGGACTCCATAGAAAGACTTCTTCTCCAGCACGCAGGCATCCTCCCCCCCCAGACACACACCCCTTCTCCTAGCATCACCAAGGACTGCACATACTCATCCTCAGGTTAAACAATAGAACTTGGTCGTGACGGGATTATCTGAGCAGCCAAACACACCCACTGCCCATCAAGGTAGTGTAGATGCAGATCACCGGGTTGTTGACTGGCCAAGCACCTGGAACGACTACTTTTCCTTCCCTTTGTCTTAAACCATCCACTCTAAGAGGTGTCACTGTTAGTAAACATTATATCAATTGCCCAACACTTAATTCCATTCTCTTGACCCATTAAGGAACTGGCAGCTTCTAGCACCTTCCTGGGGACTACGTACCCAAGCCCCTCTCAGGGTATATAAGAAGAGCATCTGCCCATTGTTCGTTCTCTCTTTTCCTACCTACCTAGCCCCATCCTGTCTGGAGTCTACCACATGTGCTGCAGGTCAACACATGACCCCTTCCCTAGTATTTTCCCCATTTTTCGTTGCAGGATCACCTTATCGCATCAATGATACTTCCTGCTCATGCAACTGCCACTATACCCTTCTATCTAGTTTCCTAGTTCTGTATTGCCTGAGTGTGTGATTGTTTTATTTTAATTGTATGGGTGTGTGAATTATTTAGCAAAAGAAATCATATTTAAGATCTAGTCTCCTGGTCTATTTCTGGGGATCTGAATAAATTGGACTCTGGTATACACAGGTTATTGCTTCCTTAATTTAGCCATTGCCCTTTAGTATTCCAATTCCCCACATTTGTTAATAATTAAGGCAATTCGGCTAACATCTCCTCTTGGATTAGAGGCACCTCCAATCTGCTTTGCATCCCATTCAGTAGCCACTACAAAGTCCTCCGTATTTGCAGCAGCAACAAGAACAACACAGAGAAGCGACTCTTTGTAGACGCAGCCTCAGATTCTTTTTGCCCCAGTTATAAGGCTAGATTTCTGTGCAGGGGGCCCCCCGATCCCCTGCAAACGTTGACCTGGAACACAAAAGTTCTTCTATTTACAAGCTTGCATACCTGATCCTTCTTGCCCTCTGTGTTCATGGTGAGGGGCCTGTAGGTGATTTCATAGGCCTTGTTTTGCTGGTGGGCTTCCACCCTGATGAACTCTGGGCCTTTCCACTGCTCGCCCTCAATAATGGGCCGCAGGGTCCACGCCTGGTTGGTCCGGTTGGACAGCATGATGGTCTGTGTGCTCTTTGCACGCACCTGGCATTGGAAATTAACCACCTGCAAGAGAGAGTTTGTGTATTCTTCTCCAGATGGTCCCACACCTGGGTTCTGAATATGCCACAAATAGTTTCCGAGACCTGGCACTCAGTCTGAACCATTAGCACTAAGCCGTTCAGACCTTTTTTTTCTCAGAAGCAGCTTCACAGCTGGCTTCCCTCGTCTAATCTATCTGTACAAGGAGAGAAGCAGGCCAAGTCAAGAGGCTTTTGACTCCTCCCTGGGAGCCAGGAATGCTGGTGCACAGCTACCATGGGAGAGGTGGGGGCATGGATCCAGGCTTAGAAGACATTTCCCAGGCTGTTTCTCACAAAGATGCCTGGATTTGAGCTTTCCATTCCCACAGGGTGAGAACAGCCTTTCTGGAGAAAAGCTATGTGTCTGCCTCTGCAGTTTCAACCAGACTGGGGCCACCCCTCTCCCTTCCCTGGCCAGTCACCTCTTTTATGGGGGGGACTCCCACGCAGCACCCACTCAGGGTGAGCTTGAGGGGCTCGGTGCCTTGAATGTGGCACTGTAGGTTCTCATAGCAGATATCCTGGCTCTGTTCGCAGGGGTGAAAGGTCACTTCAAAGGAGACGTCCATTCCTGGAGAAATGTAGCCCTCAACAGGCTTGATGGAGAAATCTGGTTTGAAGCGCTTGGCGTCCCATTTAAATCTTGTCAAGAGAGAAAAAAAGAGGCAAGGAAAGCTATTTGAGGGTATCCCTTGATATTGTGATCACCATTATCGTACAGCAATATGGACAGTCCCTCGGAAGCAACCCCAGAAGTGCTCTGCAATTCCTTGCTTGGTCTCTCTGGCCAGCTCCCCTTTGAACTGTTTCAAGAGGTACAGCAGAGAAGGAGGTGAAGAAGGCGGGTGACAGGGAGGGGAGAACGAGAGATGCAAGGAGAAACATTCTAATTGGATAAACTTCTACTGGTGCTGGACTATGCAAGTGCCTGATGAGTTACGTTCAAAAAGAGGACCTGAGTTAAGTGGAAACAGAAACAGCTCAGCCACGTGCCCCCGGTAAATGTAGTAGTAGAGATTTTTTTAAAATATATTTTTATTTGTTTTTAAATAATCATTAACAACAATGAACATCAAAAGCATTAAACAAGCAACAAGAGATAAGGATCAAGTCACATCAAAAGCTTATTATTGTGCAGTAAAAACTATTTTAACATTTTTTGAACATTTATCAACGAATTAGAAAGGGTAAGAAAGTGCTGGTAATTATGCTACCTCTATCAGTAAGGCAAGTGTGAGTACTGGATTAGGTCTGGATCTTAGATGTAAAATATTTTTATATGTAACTCAGTGTGTACAGTAGAAAGCTAGAGGAAAAGCAAAGTAGAATAAGTAGTGTTAGTGGGAAGAAGTTCAGCTTCTGTCATGTACTGCAGCCATGGAAACCATGTGCGTACAAACCTAGAGTAGGTCATGGTGGTGCCCAGTCGTTGTCTTTGAAGTGAGTCAGAGATTTTGCACATAATAAACTGATCCCATACTTTATTTCTCCACATGGTCAGCGTTGGAGGGGAGGTAGACTTCCAGGTGGTAGCTATGGCCAAGCGGGCCGCTGCCTGCAAAATCAAGGTAAGTTCGTTGTAGTTGTATTGTGAATCAGGTGTTTCTTGAATTTGAAGTAGGATAACTTCTGGTTTGAGAGGAATTATTTGAGAGGTGATCTTGTTTATTTCTGCTATGACACTTTTCCAAAAGTTGTTGATGTGTGGGCACTCCCACCAGCAGTGAAAATAGTTTCCTTTAAGTCCGCATTGTTTCCAGCAGAATTGGCTATAATTGGGATTAAGATGGTATAGATGATCAGGAGTGTAATACCAGCGGGTAATCAGTTTGTATGTTTGCAGGTGGATGTTAAAGATCTTAAAGACTTTCTTTGAAGAGTTCCAACAAGATGACCATTGCTCAGTCATCAGTGATTTTTGAAGGTCTCGTTCCCAGGCTTTCTGGTAAGTGGTGGTAAATACTGATGACATAATTTCAGGACCTCTGAGAGAGAGGCAATAAGGTACAAAATTTCCCAGGCCCAGCATATTCTGGAGGTCCTGAGAAGCCAGACAATATACCTGTCTGATTTTGCTTCCATTTTTTTCTCCCAACATGATCTCTGAGCTTCTGCAGCAGGAGCTCTAGAAATCGTAAATGTGGATAGCGGGGATATTGGAGGAGCTATACACTTCTGTCTGTGATCCCAAATTTTCAGCGTTGTGTATAAGAATGGATTGTCAAGAAGGCTGGAGGGTCGATGTGAAGCTGGAATCCAAAAGATTTCTTGGAGTTTAAATGGAGACACGTATGATTGTTCAATCTGCACCCATTGTGCTTCCGGTTGTAATTGCGACATTTTAGGAATGTTAGACAGAAGAGCTGCATGGTAATAGGTTTGAAGTCGAGGCATGTTAAGACCTCCCAGTGTCAATGGCTTAAAGAGAGAGCGACTGTCTATACAAGATTTCTTGTAGTTCCATACAAAGCATTGAATCTCTTTCTGCCAGTTATTCAGATCTTTCTCTGGTATGAATATCGGCATATTTCTGAAAAGGAATAGAAACCACAGAAAAACAAACGTTTTAATTAATTGAACACGATCCGCTAAAGAGAGCTTAAGTGCGTTCCATTTTTTCATCTTCTCTTAAGACTCAGCAAAAGTTTTATGATAATTGCATACCAACAAATTGTGTAGATCAAGAGGAATCTGGACTCCGAGGTGTCTCCAAGTATCTTCCACCCATCGAAATGGCATAGACTCAAGTAATTTTGACCGGGTTTTACTGGAGAGAGTGATAGGGTAGATTTCTGATTTTGTGGTATTCAGGCATAAATCGGAATATGTCCCAAAACGAGAAAGAGTAGCTTGAATGGCTGGTATGGACCGTTCAGGATCAGAAATATAAAGGGTGATATCGTCGGCATACATTGTTAATTTATGTTCTTGCCCGTTAATGTAGATACCAGCTAATCCTGGTTGTGACGCAATTCATTTGCTAGTGGTTCCATTGCAAGAGCAAATAGCAGTGGTGATAGGGGGCAACCCTGCCTGGTTCCTCTGGACGGAGAGAAGAAGTTTGAATTGTAGCCGTTCACTCGTATTCTAGACTTAGGGTGAGCATATAGTGTTTCTAAAGTGTTGAGAAAGTTCTGGCCAAAGCCCATCTTTTCCAGAAGCATGAGGAGATAGGGGATTTCTAGGGAATCAAAGGCTTTTTCAAAATCTAAAGCCAGGATTACAGATTCAGAAAAGGAGGTTTTCCCATAACATATAATGTTAAGCGTTCGCCTAACATTGTCCGTTATCTGCCTATTTGGAATAAACCCGGTCTGATCTGGATTAATATATTCTGGTACCAGCTTTTTAAGTCTATTGGCCAGTATCGAAGTGAATATCTTCGCATCGTTGTTTAACAAAGCTATTGGACGGTATGATGCGGGGTCTGATAGCTCTTTCTTGGCTTTAGGGATTACAGAGATAGAAGAGTCATATCAGGACTGAGGTATTGTTCCTAAACCTAAGGCCTCATTACATATGTTAAGCAGGTGAGGTTCCAATGTTAAGCGAAAGGTTCTGTAAAACTCTGCGGGAATTCCATCTATGCCGGGGGCCTTATTTAGCTTCAAGTCTTTAATGGTGTTCATAAGTTCTTTCCAGTCTATGGGCTTGTCCATAAAATCTGTGTGTGCTGATGAAAGCTTTTTTAGGTCTGGTACAGTGTTCAAATAAGTCACAATATCATTTATCACTGGTTTTCTGGCGGTGTATAGTTTAGCAAAGAAGTCAGCAAATCCTTCTGCTACTGCTTTAGGAGAGGTATAATGTTTGCCATCCAAAGTTTTCAGTGTAGTCACAAGAGCTGCCTTTCTTCTTTCTTTTATCCTCCATGCCAACATGCATACATTCCTAGGAGATTTTTGCCAGTACTGCTGTTTTAAATAAAGTAAGTTTTTTTGGATTTGCGATGTTTCCAATGTTTCTAGAGTCTTTCTTTCTCAATCATCAGAGGAGGTGGAGTAGCTGGACGAGGTCCTTTTTAATAGGCTGAAATGAAACACAGGGTGAATATGCCTCAGATTCTTGGGTAACTCAAGTTCCCCAGCCACCTTGTTCAAAACCTTCAACACCTTGAATGGGCCAATATACTTCCACCCCAATTTCCTCCCCGATTGGATCCCCTTCAAATTCTTTGTCGAAATGTACACAGAGTCCCCAGGCTTCAAATCCCATTCAGGAGCTCTCCTTTTATCAGCTTGTTTTTTGTAGTCCTCTTTCTGGCACCAATTTTTTGAGCCTGTTGCCCAATATCGAGGTGAATATCTTCACATCATTGTTTAATAAAGCAATCAGGCGGTATGAGGCGGGTTCCAATGGGTCCTTCTTGTCTTTAGAAATTACTGAGATCGAAGAGTCATACCAGGACGGAGGTATATTCCCTAAGCATAAAGCCTCATTACAGAAATTTAGAAGATGAGGTTCCAGTGTTGAGCGGAAGGTTCTGTAGAACTCTGTGGGAATTCAGTCTATGCCAGGGGCCTTGTTTAGCTTCAAGCCCTTGATAGTTTCCATGAGTTCTTCTCTGTCCATGAGTTTTTCCATAAAGCTAGTATGTGCTGGTGAGAGCTTTTTTAGATCAGGTAAAGTGTCTAGGTAAGGCGCAATATCATTCCTCGCTGGTTCTTGGGAGGAATACAGTTTTGCAAAGAAGTCAGCAAAACCTCCTGCTACTGCTTTAAGGGAAGTATAATATTTTTCATCCGAAGTTTTCAGTGTAGTCACCATAGCTGCCTTTCTTTTTTCTTTGATCCTCCATGCTAGCATGCGTACATTCCTAGGAGATTTTTGCCAGTACTGCTGTTTTAAATAAAGTAAGTTTTTTTGGATTTGCGATGTTTCCAATGTTTCTAGAGTCTTTCTTTCCGCCAGTAATTTAGCATATATCCTTCTACTCCCTGTTTCTTTATGTTTAGATTCAAGTTGGGAGATCCAGTTTAACATATCTCTTCTGACTTTTTCTCTTTTTTCCCGTAGATGTGATGTGAGAGAAATCATTGACCCTCGAATAACAGCCTTCATGGCATCCCAACACATGGAGGCAGAGATTTCTGGTGATGAGTTTTCCTGAAAAAAGTTCCTGATGTCAGTCTCCAGCTTTTCCTTGATTAAGGTGTCCAATAAAATACTTTTATCCATGGACCATTGTCTGTCCAGTTTTGTGTTTGAATTTTTCTGTAGTTGACAGTCAAGCCATGCATGATCCGTCAAGTACCTTGGGACAATGGTCGCTGATACCAGTTCTGCCAATAATTGTTCAGATATTAGAATATAATCTATCCTTGTGAAGGTCTGGTGCTGTGCCGAGAAGTATGAGTAGTCTCGGTCTATCGGGTGTAGGGACCTCCAGGTATCTATTAATCTGAATTCAGGAAAAAATCTAGATAGCCCTGTGCTTGTTCCTGTTTTAAGATACGAGTTAGTTTTACGCTTCACAGAGGACCTATCTAGTATTTTATCTGCAATGAAATTAAAGTCTCCACCTATGATCAACTCACCTTCTGTGAAGGCCTGTAACTCCGAAAAGGTGGATTTCAGAAAAGCAATTTGGTTCAGATTTGGGGCATATATTGATGCCAGTGTGAGTTTCCTGCTCTCTAGAGTGCCTTTAAGAAAGAGAAAGCAGCCCAGAGGATCTACTTTCATGCTGTTAACTGAGAAGTTGAGTGCTTTAGAGAACAATATCGCCACTCCTCTTGCTTTAGACGACCCTGGTGCCTGAAATTGTTGCGGAAACCAAGAAGATTTTAAAATAGGATGTTTATCAGATCTAGAGTGTAGAAACAGAATTGATGGCTTTGTAAGCTGCAACTGGCGTTAAGACCTTTCTTCGTTTGACCCAGGTGTTAAGACCTCTAATATTAACCAATTGAATTTTCAAAATGTTCATTATGAGTTAAAGAAGGAATGTTGGATTTTTGTAAGTTAGGGTGTGAAAGGTGATATTATTTAAATATGTGGTTAAGATGGCAAAGGTAGCACCTAAGAAAAGATGTTGTAGCTGTATTAATGCCAATCTGCAAGTGTTAGTTATAGGTAACCAAATTGTGTGTCTAAGCAACATGATGGGGCAGGATAGGTTTGGGAGAGGGTTTATTTGGAAGTGGAGATGGACCTCAGGCCAACTGCCATTGTTTAAGAAGATTTTACTTTAAATTATTTCCTACTCCCCTAGTTTTTTGGAGTAGGGGTCAAGATAAGAAATCTGTGACAATTAAAAGCTTGCATAGCCTACAAAGTGTTTTCTTTCCGGTTCTTTCCTTCCTGCAAAGGGTTACAAATGATCATGCTGAGCAGACTGAGCAGGAGGGAGACTGGCCACATTCAGTACAGGGCATAGTGGGAGCAGAACTGGAAAAGCCGAATGAAAAGAGCAACTTGCAAGGGCTGCTGTATTTACCCTACTCCGATGTCCCCCGTGTTCTGCATCATGATCCGTCGAGATGCCTGGCTCCGCTGCACCACTGCACCGAAAGGGACATGATTCTGGTCCAGGCTGACCTCAATGCCCTGACAGCAACCTTGCACCACAAAGAGGGACTGCAGAATTCCATGGCACTCAAGGAGGACCTCCTCTGTGAACTGCAGGATGCGGCTTTTGGGGCTGAAAGTGACCTCAACGCGGCAGGTGCCTCCTTTGGGCTTCAAGCTTATTTCACTAGAAGGAGACATAGTCAGAACCTGCCCAAAGAGAGGAGAATTTTTAGAGCCTTAAATGCCACCAGTGGAGCATTCCCACAGCTGCTCAGTGGCCCACTGCTCCACCCCCATTGGCTTCTCATTCAGGGGCAGACAGAAGGCAGCTCAGGATCTACTGGTAGATCCAGGGCTGAGTCATCTTAGATCTGCTAAAGCTGTTAACTCAGAAGCCCCGGGGGGGGGGGGTCTTCATTGCCCCATGTTCCCTGGTTTATATGTCCTTCTCAGACTGTGCCTGCTAATTCTCCCCTTCCAGATTTCCCAAAAGTTCCCACATTGCGAAATAACCCTGTGAATACCTTATGTGGAGAAGAGGAGAATGACGTATGCCACTTTGGGTCCCCACTGGAGAGAAAGGCAGGGTATAAATACTTCTTTACACAGGAGAGTGATTAAAATATGGAATTCACTGCCAGAGGATGTAGTGATGGCCACAGGAACAGACAGCTTTAAAAGGGGATCAGATAGATTCATGGAGGATAGGTCTATCTGTGGCTACTAGTGGTGGCTGAGGGGAACCTCCATGTTCAGAGGCACTAAACCTCTGAATCCCAGTGCCAGGACCAAGAGGAAATATTGGGGGAAGGCCTCGGCCTCAATGCCCTGCTGTTGGCCCTCCAGAAGAACTGGTTGGCCACTGTATGAAACAGGATGCTGGACAAGATGGCCCTCGGGTTTGATCTAGCAGGGCTCTTCTGTTCTGATAAAATAAACAAAATGTGACTGGCTGTGCCCCCCCAGGGGAGCCATTTTGCAAGTGGCTTGCCTTTAGAAGGAGACATTTTGCAAGTGGCTTCAATCAGTTGACCCTGAAGTTCCTCCTGCCCCACCAAATAGACCTTGCTATAGCTTGGTCCTGCTATGGTTGAGGCTTAGTTCTCACTGAAGTGCATCTGGACTGGACTATTTCAGAGGGGACACATATGGTTAAATGCAGCTCCATACAAAAAACTCCTTCCACAGTCTCTCAGGGAAATCTCATCAGCCCACAGCACTCTGTTTACTAGAAACATATTTCAATGTGTACCACATGATCAATACCAGGTAATCCCATGGCAGGAGAGAAAGAGGGGTTGTGAGGCCTTACCTTTGCTTCCTGCAACTCTGGCACAATGGACATAAAACTGAGGTTGAAGGAGACAAAGCAAACACTATTGTTCACTAAGGTAACTGTCTTCTTCACAGTGTGTCCTGGAGGAACAGCTCCATATTTCAACACTTTGTTTGGAGGTTGTAAAACATCAATCTGCAGTAAAGGAAAGGACACAGCAGGGGTTGCAATAGCAGAAAGCTACACATAATGGTGAAATGAATGGTGAAATTGTTCACATGACAAGAAATCGATGAGAGGAAAAGAATAACAATAAGAGCAGGAGACGGGAGAAGAAAGGATGGACTACGGTGTGAATGGAAGAACCTCTGTCTATATCACAAATTTTATTTTCTTCCAGGAAATCAAAGCATGATGTGAAATTATTGTGGTGTACTAGGTGTGCCACATGACGGAGTGAGCTCCCGTCTCTAGTTCCAGCTCCTGCCAACCCAGCAGTTCGAAAGCAAGAAATTGCAAGTAGATAAATAGGTACCACTTCAGTGGGAAGGTAACAGCATTCTGTGCGCCTTGGTGTTTAGTCATGCTGGCCACATGACCACGGAAATGTCTTCAGACAGTGCTGGCTCTTCGGCTTTGAAACGGAGATGAGCACCGCAACCCTAGAGTCGGATTCGACTGGCTATTGAGCAAGGGAACCTTTACCTTTTGATTAGGTGTTCAGTTTTGCCACAGGCAGGAACAGCTCATAATGGTTGAGTATTAATCGAATCTCAGTTGCCCCAAACAAGAGTTGCTGCTATTCCTTTTTGGAATGCCCCTGTGTCCTTCTGCTCACTAGATCTCAAAATGCCCTTTAAGGATAGTCAACCTCCCCATTGTCTTCCTTGGGCCCAGGGTATCTGCCTTATGGGATACTTTGTCTCCTTCCAATACAGATTTGGCTTACATGGTCAGAGATACCCAAGGGCTAATTTGGTTCTAACAACAGCACTGACATGGAATCTTAGAGCTTTTAACCTCACCTCCATATTGTCTATCTGCAGTCAGTAGGGATTGGCTCTGTCCAAATCTGCTTACCTCAGGTAATGACTGTGCTAATGCCTCATCTTGTACCCCAGGAAGAAAACAAAAGGGATCATCTAAAGTCTCAGATCTAACTGTGAAAGGAAGCAGTCTGGTACGAGCTGAACCTAGGAAAGCAAACTAATCTGTGAAGGAAAGAATGTCCTTGGGGCAACTGGTTTTAACAATCCAAAAGCTGAACCCCTGACTTTGCCTCTCGTAAGAACAGATTCTTGGAGCCTGAAGTTCTAGGCCTCTCATATAATCTCACCTTCATCTCAATTCCCTTTCCAAGAACTTCAACAGTCCTTTGTAAGAGGCCATTGATTTCAAAGGTGACAGCTTCATGGTAGGGAATGGCCTCTCGAGGATAGAAGGCGAATGGGATCTCTGCTTTTCCTCCAGGATTCAGCACTTCACCGTGGAAACCCACCTCAAGGTAAGGTGTGCTGGTGAACAAGCAGTCCAGGCTGTGAAGAGGCCGGAAGAAAACATGAACAACTTTACTAGAGAACGTCAAAGAGGTCTTTCTGTCTGGCCACTGACTAATCGGTCTGAGCCCTGTTTTGTCTCAGAGGTTCAGTGGAGGCTGACTTCACCTTCTGATGATGTCCTTCATCCCCTGAGTTGCTCTGATATCTGATTGTGCCCACTGCATCATCAGATTCTATGATCTTCTCCATTATAAAGGCTCTTTTCAGAGTCAAGGAGCACAGTGCCAGATGCATTTGGCTGAAACATCGTTGCTGGTGCCTTTATTAAACTAGAGCATGAAGGGAATCTCCTGAGGGAACCTCTGTTCAGCCACCATGGGGCAGGGAGGTACACATAATCAAGGGATAGGCCAAATTAGAGAGGGTATAACACTAGGGCCTGTTTCACACCTGTGTTCTCACAGTCTACTGATAGCTGACCAGCGTAAGCAAATGAGCCCTCACAGGCATATCACTTTCATGCCACATCAGGGTAGATTTCTGCCTTCAAAGACAGCAGCAACCTCCGCAGGTGGGGCAGACAATGGGGTATTGGACCAGAGGTAACACTAGTCTGACCACCGCATCCTGGCTCAGGAGATCTTGAAATCCCAAGCCCAGGGGGTTATTTCTGGGATGTTTGGCATTAGAGAAGTTTAGAGGAAGAGAACTGGGGAAGCATGCCCCCTAGAATTTAACAGAGCTTTATAGTATTTCAAACTTCTGCTTTTATTGACTTAGCAGATGTATTTATTTGTTGATTTTTACATTCCCATGAAGTTCCGTGCTGATCTCCAGGAATGTAATGGCTTGGAGAAGTTGCTGGATTGTACTTTTTACTCCTTGATGTTTTAAAAAATGCTTTTTGGAGTCTGAAAGCTGAATGTTTATGATTTTTACTGTTTTATTACATTGTTTCAATATGTTGTTCGCTGGCCCAGGAGCCATATGGATTGTGACATGGGACAGAAGGACTTAAACCAACAAACCGAATGTCCTTTCCCCCACCCAACTCCAGGGATCAGGAGACTCCAGAGGAGACATGTTATCCCGCTGCCGCCACCACCACCTTTGCTTCCTAAGTAAGAGAAGAACAGTAATCAAGGAGTCTGCATGGCACTTATCGGTTAGTCTGTTCAGCTTGAACAGAAGGCTTAGGGCGTGCAGTAATCATCCCTGACCATTCCATCTGTCGGGAGCAACCTGGGGAGCAACTGGACACTGCTGGCTTAGCAGCCTCCCATGGGGAGCCACTCAGGGCTGCAGACTGAGAGGGTTTCCAAAACTCCAGTGTATCTTCCCCAACACAAATGGCATGCTAAGGGAACAGAAGCTTCCAAGTCAGGCTTCGATTTTCAGTGGTTGACAGACAGCTCTGCTGCTTCCACACACACCCTTTCCCCTGCTGGATTCTGCTCAGGCTCAAAGACTCATTGCTCCCTGCTAGGTTCACCAGCATTGGGTTGGGAAAGACCTGGAGAACTTGGGGGTGGAGCCTGAGGAGGGTGGGGTTTGGGGAGGGGAATGACCTCAACAGGGTATAATGCCATAGAGACCACCTTCCAAAGCAGCCCTTTTCTCCAGATGAACTGATCAATGTTGCCTGGAGATCAGTTGTAATCCTAGGAGGCTTCACCTGGAGGTTAGCAGCTCTACTTGCTGACTCTTTAGGCTGCCACTGGTACAGCATCTCAACACTGTCAGAGCTGTGCATCAGAAAGGAAACCTCCAGTTTGGTGTAGTGGTTAAGTGTGCGGACTCTTATCTGGGAGAACTGGGTTTGATTCCCCACTCCTCCACTTGCAGCTGCTGGTGTGACCTTGGGTCAGTCACAAGTTCTTTCAGAGGTGCTCTCGAAAAGAGCAGTTTCTGTCAGAGCTCTCTCAGCCCCACCTACCTCACAGGGTGTCCGTTGTGGGGAGGGGAAGGGAGATGGTAAGCCACTCTGAGTGAAGGGCGGGGTATAAATCCAATCTCCTCCTCCTCCACTTATATTACTGTGGGCAGGGAAGGCCCACCCAGTCCTGGCGAACAGCCCTCCAGCTTACCTTACAACTTTGTCATCCTTATTTGTGACTGTCAGGACTCGTTTGGGAATGGGCATCCCAGCATGGTAGATGAAGCAGTTTCCAAAGTCAACTTTGGTGAAGGAGAAATGGATGCTGGGAGATACAGCTGTACCTTGGAGTGCACAAATAAATGTGGGGCCATGGCTGATCTGTGAGGAGAGGAACCACCAGAAGCCAGGTTGGCCTTTTTGACATGACAAGCTATTTCAGGAAAGCAGGAAAGACAGGGAAGAACATCTTGGCCAACTGCAGCACCTCGCTGAACAATTCTTTTTCCCCTTTCCCTCGGTCATGTATTGCTATCATACTTGGACCTGTGGCCCGTAAGCATTGCAGATTGCCTTTGGTGAGCCAGCTGTGGAATACTGGCCCAGCCTGCTGAGATAGTGAGTCAGTTGACTTGTTTGTTGGTTGGTGTATTTATATTGACTTTATGAGGTGCTTTGGGGAGACATATATGATGAACGTTTCCAGTGTAGAAACAGCTTCTGACTCACAAGCAAAGAGGCAGCTTCTTGCCTCTTTAGACAGGCTTCCTCTGGCTGTTTGGGCAAGGGAAAACAGAAGAGGAGAAAGGAGGAAACAGTCCAGGAAAGAAGCATGCAGCACATGAAACATTTGTTCATAGCATTCTGCTGAAGTTTTATGAAACAGGCTCATTTCTGCAGTCAGTGAGTAGCCAGTCAGAAATGCCCTATAAATGACCAAACTTTGCTTTCCTGAGGTATCGCTGTAATCCTCTACCAAAAGCACCTGCAGGGCTTTGAAAGCTTTCTGTGACCAGCACAAGGGAAATCCCACAAACCCCTTTCTTACCTGTAGTCTGAGCTCAACATCCTTTAAGGTACATGTTTTCAGTGGGTGAAATGACAATACGCTCTCAATCCGTTCCCCGGGTTCCACCTTGCCACTATTCGGAGAGATGGCAAAATATCGCTGCAATGCTTTAGTGTTGTGGAACTCCCAGGTGAAGGTGAAGTTGAATTTCCCAGTGTTCAGGATATAGAAGGTATACTGAGCATAATCATTCACTTGCATCTGTCCGGGGAGCAGAGGGAAGGGAAAGCATCAATAGTCAAGCACTACTGCAGCTTCACTGAGTACAAGCCCAGCCTGATTGCCCAAGACTCTCACCATCCACTTAAAAAAATTAAACTAAAGCAAGCTATAAACCCCTAGTCAGTGAACCTTCTGTTGTGGGGGAAAGTTCCAGAAGACAGAAGCTTTGTCAAGGAGCATCCAAGCACTGTCACCATGCGAGATGTTCAAATCAACCTCAGCTTCGTTTCCATTTCCCCCCACATATAAAAGCCACAACACTGATGTTCAGGTACTGTCTTATAAAGGCTGCTTCTTTAGAAGTGGAGATGGGTGTAGTGGGATGGAAGTTCCACCACGTTAACACTGCATATATTATGTCCAATTCTAATCACCTTGGAGAAACTAGATGGCTCAGAAAAAGTCCACAGGTACTATTGGAGTAAAGTGCCACCACTGAATGAGTGAATGGGGACCTTGAGTCTCCTGGCTTTTCTGCTTTCTCACCTCTTTAAAGTGGATGGTGTTCACCTGGTCAGAGTCCAGCTCAATAGTCACGTTACTTTCTTCGTACTTCACGGTCAAATTCATTGTGTGGCCAGTGGCCTTGACATTCAAGCAAAGAGGGTGGGTCTTCCTGTTGACATCGCAGATCAGGTTAAAGTTTACTTCCCCTTCCAGCGTTGGCATGAAGCTGATATTAACAGGAACCCTGGTGAGAAAGCATGGAGTGTGCTAAGAAAATGCTTCACCTTATGATAGCTGTGGTGGCTCAAGTGGTTAAGACACTGAACTGCAGGCTGTGGAAGGTTGGTAGTTCAGCAGTTCGAGACCCGAGTGTGCCGCATGACGGGGTGAGCTCCCGTCTCTTGTCCCAGCTCCTGCCAACCTAGCAGTTCGAAAGCAAGAAATTGCAAGTAGATAGATAGGTACCACTTCAGTGGGAAGGTAACAGCGTTCCGTGCACCTTGGTGTTTAGTCATGCCGGCCACATGATCACGGAAATGTCTTCACACAGTGCTGGCTCTTCAGCTTTGAAATGAAGATGAGCACCGCAACCCTAGAGTCGGATTCGACTGGCTTTCGAGCAAGGGAACCTTTACCTTTACCTTTTTATGATAGCCAGATCCTGTAGGATGCTGACAATAGTCAAACCTTTCTGTTGCTGGAGCACTTCTGTTGCTGCAGGGCAGCATATGAGTGATGAAGAGCCATTAATTCTACAGGGAAGACCAAGAACAAACTCCACAGGATCAGAAACAAGTGTTCTGAAGCTAAAATCTGCCTTTTCTAGCTGCAGAATTTGGAGGGGCTTTTTTAAACGTGCAAAGTCTAACCACTGGAAAAACCTGCAGTGCTTTGAAATGACTGAAGCCCCTGACACTTGGCATACAGATTCTCATTGTCCTGGGCAACTTCCACCATACCTGGAACAAGGTGGAATGGAGCCTTCCATGGGCTGTAGTTTCAGACAGTTGATCCGTCCCTCTGAAAAGCGGGAGCTCTCTCTGAAAGCAAAACTGAAGGTTTCATTTTCATTGTTGATAATATGGATGCTGTCACGTGCCTCGTGTCCTTAGGGAGGTCAAAGGAACAGCACAAGTTAGGCTTTTCTGTCAGTACACTCTGGATGGACACACACACATTGAGTGATCTTTATTCAGAGACTCTCTTGTTGGTTATTTTGTAAAAGAAAAGCAGAAGGGACTCAGTTCATTATTTGTTTAAAGATTAAAACTAGTAAAAAGAACTTTTTAAAAAATAGCTGGAAAGGAAAAATAGCAGAAAAGCTGGAAAATAGGCCAAATTGTAACAGGTTGCTTTGGCCAAGCCAGGAATCTTTTTTCCCTCCTCATTTTTTGCTAGTTGATTATTTGAGGACCATTTTTGTAGTAGTAGATACAGAGGTTCCCAAACTTTTATTTGGCCTACCGCCCCCTTTTCACCCCCCTGGACATCTACCTTTAAGAAGTTGACAAAAAGATGCAGTTTGTGGATCTGCACCTGGACCGTTCCAGCCCACCTGCATCGTTCCAGTGCCCCTGAGAGGGTGGTATTGCCCACTTTGGGAACCAGTGCATCAAAAAGACTTGAAATCCAGTGTTGATATTTGATTCTTATAAGTGGCACATAAGAAGTTACTTCAAAGACACTTTTGTCATGATGTACATGCTAAACATGTGTGTTCTGTTGTACTTTTTGTAACCTTTGTAGGAAGTTCCCCAGCTAGTCAGGGAAAGTCCACGATCTCTTTTATATTTAATAATTATGTCATTGAAGAAAGTAGAATTAATTGTTTTTTAATTATCAGTAAGTTTTAAATATAGCCTTTTAAAAATCTTGCTTGAGTATATAATGAGCATTATCAGATATAGCTTTGCACGCCTGTGTATGATCTCAAAAAATCACTTTGAGAACCAATCACTTATCTACAGAATCATCGCACGATCAAGTTATAAAGATTTATATAAGCTAGTGTCTGTCACCTTATCTATAAAAAGTGTCACACAAGGAGTTGACCAGGCTTCTGTGAAAGGACTGTCAAAAGGCTGTAGATGAGATTTCTCTCTGTGTGAATGCTGGGCTTCCAAAGCTTTCTAAAGCATTCTGAGACAGTTATTTGAAATCTGATTTGCTTTAAAGCTGATATATTCAATTATGTTTCAGAAATTATTTTCCTTGTATGTAGTTTTTCAGTATTCATGGAGTTAACTTGCACTGGTATCTATTTTTATTATCTTGTCTTTAAAAAAAGAGTTGTGTCTTTTTTCAAAAAAGTGGGAAAGATAGCCAAGGGGGGGCAAGGCAAATGTTTCTATATCCGCTCTGTATTTTAGACTTCCCTGTTGTTCTATACTTGTGTTTTCTCCTGCACCTTATGCTTCATTACATAATTCTTTCAGTTCACAGAGCAGTAAGATACACACACATGCAAATATCAATTGAATTCCTTTAATTGTAGTCTTACTGGAATCTCAGTGAAGCCTTATCTGGTTAAACTAGAATGATCATGGGAGGGAAGGCTGCATGGTATAGCCTGATATCATCAGATCTTGGAAGCTAAGCAGGGTCGGTACTTGGATGGGAGACCACCAAGGAAGATTCTGCAGAGGAAGGCCAAGGCAAACCACCTCTGCTTCTCACTTGCCTTGAAAGCCCCTTGCTAGGGTCACCATAAGCCAGCTGCAACTTGATGGCACTTTATACACACGCACACACATACTGAATGACCGTACCAGGCTGTCTGAATGGAGGGATCTGTTTGACAGAAGGCTGGCTGCCCATACTGTGGAGCTGTGATTAGGAAAGTGGCCCAGACTTAGTTGCAGGAGTTGCTACGTACCAGCAGGGCTCAGTGGATTGACCCCCTAGACATTCGTACTGTCAACACTCGGCTTTTCTGCTGCTATCATAAGCACTAAATGCTTCTCTTGTCAAAGAGCTTCCTCCTGCTCTATTGCTTAATGAAAAGAAGTGCCCCCCCCACCTATAATGACCCTTACCAATCAAGAGTGAGTGGAAGTTGATGTGGTATCTCTCCAGAGATACAGCAGGGTCCGTGGTGTGGCCCACCAAGAGGAATGGGACAGAAATGCTGTGTTCGGGGATTGTGAACATCCAAAAGGATTCTGTGACACCCAGATGTTTGGGGAAGAATTCAAATATGACCTGCAGATGAAAAGACAGACATATCTTTCCTTACTCTGCAGGCTGCTCTGGAACACACCTGCTGCTGCTTTTGGCATTTTATAACTGCTCTCAGTCTGAGCCAACGTCACTTTTTAAAATGTTAATCACACAGAGTACAGGAACAGCGTAGTGGTTAGGGGTGCCGGACTAGGATCTGGGAGACCCAGGCTTGAATACCCACTCTGCCTTGGAAGCTTGCTAGGTAACAAGCTTGCCGGGTCAATTTGGGCCAGTCGTATACTCCCAGCCTAGACTACCTCATGGGGATGTTGGGAGGATAAAATGGAAAAGGGGAGAACTCTGAAGAAAAATGGAGGAGACAAGGATGCTAAAAGCCACATCGGGTCCTCATTCAAAATAAAAGTGGGGTACAAATGAAGTAATACAAACAAACCCATGGGTCTCTGATCACGTAAGCCATGTTTACCGTGTTTAAGGGGCATCGCTGAAGGAACAGGTAAAACAGATGGCCACGGAGGAAGGATCAGAGATGCGGCCTGTTGGCCTTGAAGAAACAGGCTGTGATTTCAGCCGGGCATTTTCCCCTCTGCCCTCTCCCACTCACCTCAACTCTTTTCTCAGATCGGAGCTGACCCTTCTCAGTAAAGCAGACAAAGGCGGCTTGTTCTTGTCTCTCCTCCTGCTGCTCACAGGTCCAGTGGAAAGTGTAAGGGGCATTGGTGGGGTTCGTGATTGCAAAGCTCCTGGCCGTAACAAAGAGGAAGTGGCATCATAAACTCTCCTTCTGACACCTGAGTCACGCAGTCAAATGCTTTGCACACAACTGATGAAGTAATGCAATTATATTTAAAGGCTTCCATATATCACGAAGACCTTAACACAAAATGTCTTCTTCGGGGACATTAAAAATAGTTGACAGTTTAATAATTTAAAAGGTTATCATTCATGCTGCCCTTAATACTTTCATTTTTTAATTCCCTATTATAATAACAAAATAGCCTCCAAAAAAGCAGGGGTTTCTTCACTCTTTTTTATTTATTTACAAGAACGCTGTCCTACTTTTCTGCCCTCATGGGGCCACCAAGGCAGGCACCAAATTAAAACATACACATTAAAATGTTGTCCGAAGAGCCATTAAAACCAACATGCAAATACATAATTAAAACAAGTTAAAAACAAAGCTTAGAATAAGTACAAAAGATAAAAACAACAGTGAAAATATTGGAGAGGAAGGAAGGATCACTAGGGTATGCCAAGTACGACAAAATGTCTTCACCTGCTGGCAGATGTCAACAGAAGAGGACAGGTGAACCTCCTTGGGGAGAGAGTTTCAGAGTTTTGCTGCCACTACTAAGAAGGCCCTCTCCCAAGTTGCCACATGACCCACCTAATCTCTGAAGGGGGCTGGCACACAAAGCAGGCCCTTTGAAGATGATGGCAATGGTTGGGTAAGGTTTATAAGGGAGTAGGTGATACTTCAGGTATGTTGGTTCCAACCATATAGGACTTTAAATGTCAGCATCAGCACCTTGAATTGTGCTCAGAAACAAATTGGGAGCCAGTGTAGATGGAACAAGACCGAAGTGAAATGGTCCGCCCAACCCAACCCACAGCCAGCGTGGTGTAATGGTTAAGAGTGGGGCTTGATTCCCCATTTCTCCTCCATATGAAGCCAGCTGGGTGACCTTGGGTCAGTCACAGTGTTCAGAGCTCTCTCAGCCCCACCTACCTCACAGAATTTCTGTTGTGGGGAGAGGAAGGGAAGGCGATCGTAAGCTGTTTTGAGACTCCTTCAGTTAGTGAAAGGCAGGGTATAAAAACCGACTCTTCTTTTCAACACTCTGACTACAGAATCCTGCTCCATCTGAAGTTTCTGAACACTTTTGAAGGGCAGCCCCATATGGAGTGCACTGCACAGTAATCAAATCTTGATGTAACCAGGGCATGCACCACAGTGGCTAGTTATTTTCTGCCCAGGAAACGCTGCAGCTGGCTAACCAATCAAAGCTGGTAAAAGGCACTCCTGACCGCAGCTGTCTCCTGCTTATCCAGCAGTAGGCTTGGGTAGACTATGGACCTTTCCTTTCATGCAACTGCATCCAGAATGGGTGACATTGCAGGGCCCTTTTTAATTAATGCAGTTCATAAAATTCACGGGCCTAGAAACATGAAACTGTCCGGAACGTTTGAGTGGAACTCTGCGGCTGTCACGTGTTTACGCGTTTATGTGCATATCACTAAGAATTTTTTAAATGGCCCCCTCTCGGGATGGTCTGATGTCAGACCATCCCAACAGGCTGATTGCGCAATGGAACGATCAGATGGGGAAAAATCTGTCAGTGGCCCATCAGGAAGCAAAAACACTGGACTTTCACCAGTATCTTTTAAGTACGGCTCCATAGCGCGGCAAAACGGGATGATCACGGAAGAGGCACATTTCCCAGATGTTGCTGTCTGTTCATTACCTTTAAATCTACCAGGCACTTGTGCCTGGCACGGATCTAAAGACCTGTCTGATTGGGACCTGAATGAACTGAAAAGTATCCCAAACAACTGAAGAAGTTGGCACCTTGGCACCACCTGACCCTGTCATTGCTAATGTAGAGTTCAAGTCTGAATGGACATGAGAGGTTTTATCCACAGTAACATTCACACTCACTGATTCAAATCAATTAATCTATTAAACTTCAGTATATTTACCTAACAAGTAAGTCTTCTAAAGCTGCCCACACTGAATGACTCCGTTATTCAGCATACCAAAGTGACTATTGTCCCAGTAAGAATCTCCCTACTGTCTTCTGGCAAATACTGGGGTAAGCAAATCCTTCCCAGGGTTTTTTGTTTTTTTTAACCAGAACATTTTATTCGTATTCAACCATAAAGTATAACAACAAACAGCAAAAGTTACAGAAATCCACTTATCCTACCAATGCAATCAAATATAAAATCAAAGAGAGGTTCCACGGACCAAAGCCATAAAGGTCATAGAAACATTAACCCAATAACAACAACTTATACTTCGCATTGTAAATAGTTTTCCAGTCAAAATCGTCAAAAGTGAGTTTTTCGATAATGGGACGGCAACTTTGAACTACTTTCAATTGGACATCAAAAACAAGGTAAATGAGACAAGGAAGAATTGGAACACAAGCACCTCCGAATATGGATGATGACAGCAACACCCTTGGGGGATGAGTCACTGGCCCCAAATCCTTGTAGGCTAGAAGCTCTCATTCCCAGCTGTACTGGGTTAGATTTATCTCCCTTGTAGCTGATAACACTCAAAAAAGTAGTCAAAATATGGAAGCAGTTTCCGGTTTCGACGGAGGAGGACGCAGGGACTTGGAGCTCTGAGCGTCCGACTATTCTTTTACCTCAAATAAGGTCCAAATATCGACCAAAGCTCTTACATGAAGAAAGAGCTTTAGCAGGGGACTTGGGCTTTCCACTCAGAGACGTGGCAGCTCTCTGAGAGCAAGGAAAGCTGTCCTGAGGCAAGGAGGTGAAAGGACCCAAGACGGCGAGAAGAATCGTCCGCCTGGGATTAGCCGAGAAACGAGACAACCAACGGGGGACAAACAGAAAAAAAAGAACGACTGGCCGAAGCTAAGTATTACCATAAAACAGTAATATATCCAAAACTAACACAGTTCAGGACTAAGGATATTTCTAATTAAACTAACGTGTTAAAAACGGGGTGAAACTGGAAAGTAGCGTTGGATTTAATTAGGCTGCAACAAGATACTCAGTAAGAGCTAAAACAGGAGGGGGAAGAACGCGGAACTAAAATATAATTGGGAAAATATAGGAAACTAATAACAGATATAGACTATATAGGTCAAAAATAGGAAGTGATATATGTTCATTACCTACAGCTGTTGGTATTTATCCCTTTAAAAGATCCAAGTGGAGAGTGACCTGACCGGTAAGGAGCGGCTCGAGTGAGGTGTCGACCAGGAAGGAGGCGCGGCTCATCGGCGAGATCGGGGAGGAAGCCGCTGGCAACGGAGCGATACTGCGCCGGCGCCGAGAAGCGCAACCTACGTGGGGCGAGCGTCGTTTGCGTCCTTCGAGTGCTGTGCACGTTTGGAGAAGCCCTGATTACGTCGAGAGACGGCGTTTGCGTCGAGGGAGGCTTAAGTCCAGGGGAGCGCTGCTGCGCCTGCGTTGAATATACGTCTGGAGAAGTGTTAATTGCGTGGGGAGAGCGACGTTTGCATCCACCTAGTGCCGTGTTTGACTGGAGCTGCGCTATTTGCGTTGAGAGACTGCGTATGCAGTGAGAGAGACCTAATTAACACTAGAAAATCAACGGGTCCGCCTGATAGAGACTGAAGAACAGGAGTATCGGTGTAGAGGTGCAAGGGAAGTGATTTAAAGGCATAGTAACACTGAAAAATATATATATATATATATGGTACAAATACTTAGTAAGGGGAAAAAAGTGCTGAGGAACGTAAGTAGTGATTAGTAATTGAAAACAGAACAGTCAACTACTACCACTAAATACTTATTTAATACTATTTAATACTAACTCGAGGAGCTAAATAAAATGGCATCAGGCACGCAGAAAAAAATAGGAACACCACCATCTAGCCAAGGGAGCGGTTTAGCCCAATTAAAGGCGGGCACCCAACTAGTATCACTGTCAGATCTGCAAATGATAATGTCAAATTATCTTCAACAAGCGGCACAACAGACAGGAGAAGCTATTAAAAAAGAGATAGAGCCACTGCGTGAAAAAATTAATGAAATTTCAGAGAAATTAAAATCAGACACACTGGAGATAAAGGCAGATATTAAAAAAATCATTGAAAACACAACAGTGCTAGAAGAAAAGGTCGAAGATATGGATCAAGAAGTTCAGGAGGTTAAAACAAAGGTGGACATGTTAGAGCAAACAATGATTGTACTAGAAATGGAAAAAGCTGAAACTATGCTGCGATTTCAAAATGTAAGTGAGAAAGTAGAAAGAGACCTAAAAGAAGTATTAGTGAAAACAATGGTTGAACAATTGGAGTTGGAAAATGAAAAAGAAATCTATGAGGATATAGAAACGATACAACGAAAAAATTCTAATTATACGAGAAAACACAAACTCCCAAGAGAGGTACACGTTAAATTCCACAAGAAAAAAATGAGAGATCAAATTATACACACAGTAAATGATAAAAAAATAATAATAATGGGAGCGGAAGTAAAAGTGCTTAAAGAAATTCCCTGGAGGGTGAGGGAGAAACGCCGCTACTATGACATACTTACTAGCCTCTTGAGGGAAAACCAAATACAATATAGATGGTTGGTACCTGAAGGTGTTTTATTTACCTATAAAACACGAAGATTCAGAATAGATTCCATTTTCAAACTGGAAAACTTCCTTGAGAAGGAAGGGGAAGACCTGGGCTGGCAGAGAGTTAGAAAAGAAGAGAAAGAAGAAGAAGAGAAAAGTAATAAACAAGCCAGCGCAACAGGCCGAGATGAGGATCTGGGAACGCAAGGAATAGAAGTTTACAAGGAAAAAAAGAAACAGCAACTAAGATACAAAACGGAATCCCAAATAAGAACCAGATTGCAATTGAGGAATATAGTAAAGGCAAAAAAAGATACACAAGATGGCCACTAAAAAATTATCCTTATTGTCGGTGAATGTTAACGGGCTGCTGAATAGCCCACAGAGAAGGAAAAAAAATTTTCATCAAGTAACAAAATTAAAATTAAGTATAGTATGTTTACAGGAAACCCATATTAAAGAAGTACATAATAAATATCTGGACTGCAAAAAACTTGGGAGCAACCTTTTACCATCTTCAGCTGATCAGGCAGTTAGTTCCCTTCCTCGAACACAATGACCTGGCAAAAGTTACCACTATGGTCACCTCGAGACTAGACTACTGTAATGCTCTCTATATGGGGATGCCCTTGTCCCAAATCCGGAAACTGTAGCTGATGTAAAACGCGGCAGCCAGGCTGCTGATGGGCCTCTCTATACGAGAGCACATTCGGCCTGTGCTGAAGGATTTCACTGGCTGCCTATAGCATACCAGATTAGTTTCAAGGTGCTGGTTTTGACCTTTAAAGCCCTATATGGTCAGGGGCCTGCCTACCTGGCTGCCTTTCCCCATATGTTCCCCAGAGACACTGAGGTCAGGGTCACAAAACTGCCTGGCTCTCCCTGGGCCGAAAGACGCCAGATTGGCCTTGACCAGGGACAGGGTCTTTTCAGTGGTGGCTCCATACTGGTGGAATGAGCTCCCAGAAGACATCAAGGCCCTGTGGGATCTTTTACAGTTCCGCAGGGCCTGTAAAACGGAGCTCTTCCACCAGGCCTTCGATTAGGAGCCGCCACTAGCACCAACACATGGACAACATCTGAACTGCTAACAACTGAACAGTTAAGGCCCCCATGTTCAGAACAACAAGAACAGCTAATGACATGGGTATGGCCACAGTGTACTCTTTACCATCTGACATAACCTTGGAGACGCTTCCGCCTTCTAGATGCAACAGCACTTTACTTATAAATGTGATTGCTTGATTGAATTTTAGATTTTTGCTTTTTGCTTTGTCGATGTATCCATGTTTTACTGTATTTATTCTGTTATTTTTAACCTGTTGTAAGCCGCCCTGAGCCGGCCCATTTGGGGAGGGCGGAATATAAATCGAAAGTATAAATTAAAAAACAAAATAAATAAATAAATTGGGTGACAACCCAGCTGAGCTAGCCAAGGCCAGTTTGGCTTTTCTAGCTGGTGAGAATCACCCAGAATGCCAACAGATTTTTCAAGTCAGATGCTGGAATAGAATGCCAACGGATGCTCACTTGGTGTTTCTAAGGTGCACTCCTAGGGATGCGAATTCAATCACTTTTGTGCTCGGATCCAGGGCTGCCCCCCCAGGTCCTCGCAGGTCTGAATTGCGTCTGTTTGCAGTGATGTAATCGGAGTCTTCCAGTTCAAAATGGCAGTAAGGCAGGAGGCTCTTCCCCTTTACAGCCACCGCTGGGCCTTCCTCTTCAGGCTTCAGGTTATAAATACTGAAAAGAAAAAAGTCCAGCAGTATCAAGCAAATGCCAATCAGCCTTCCCACCCATGGGCTTATATACCATTTCCCTTTTCCATATGATAAATAAGTATAATATGGGGATGCCCTTGTCCCAAATCCGGAAACTGTAGCTGATGTAAAACGCGGCAGCCAGGCTGCTGATGGGCCTCTCTATACGAGAGCACATTCGGCCTGTGCTGAAGGATTTCACTGGCTGCCTATAGCATACCAGATTAGTTTCAAGGTGCTGGTTTTGACCTTTAAAGCCCTATATGGTCAGGGGCCTGCCTACCTGGCTGCCCTGATTTTTTTTTCTTTTAGCATTTTTGTGCACACGTGGGGACTGGCCCACGTGTGCACAAACCTCCCCCTCTCCCCCAAGTGCCCCCGGAGCGCTGATTTAGCGATCCGCACTCCGGGGGCAACTTGGCTATTAGATATATAGATGAATCAAGTGTGGTTATATTAGGCCTCTCTCTGCTCAACTTCTTCCTCTTTCCTCCTTTCCTTCTGTGATTTTCAGTAATAAGGGTGTTTTGTTTCTATTATTGTATCTGCAAAGAAAAGTTCTGTCAGTCTTTAAGGTTCCACTGGATTTCTGTTTTGTTTTGCTAAAATAAACGAACGTGGCTACCAGGCCCGTAGCCAGGATTTGTTAAATCAGGGGCACCTTTAAATAATTCAGGGGGCACTGAAATTAAAATAAAAAGGTTTCGAATCAGGGCCTTCCAAAGAGTTGCCTTCCAGCCCCGACTGAGTCCTGGTGCGCTGGGGGGGGGGCGGGTTTTGAAGTTCCTTGCGCTCCAGGCCTGAAGAATGAGTCGTCATCCTGGAGACCTGGGATGAAGGAGCATGCCCACCCAGTCTGTGGTCAGACACCCTACCTCCAGGGGCCCCACTTCCCGCTCCAGAAAGAGGGTCCGCAGCCCCCACCGCACCCACTCACCGTCCCATCCCGACTGTCAGTGCCCGGGCGGGCGGGCAGGCAGGCAGGGGCACACATTTGCTCTGCCCGGCGTGGGAGGGACTGGCTGGGGACGGAGACAGCGAGGCAACAGCGGGAGCAGCCCAGCCGGGGGCAAAGGAGAGCACCATGGTGTGAGGTGAGGCGAGGGAGGAGGGCTGCACTGGGCCGCCAGGCACTCTGCCCACTGGCCGGCCGGCAAGCGCATCTCATCCGGGGCCTGCATGGTTGCCTGCCTGCCTGTCCAGGGTAGTAAGTTGGGGGGCCCTGACAGAAAGTCGGGAGGCCGGCCCCCGAAATGATCTAATGTAGTGGGGTAACGTAGTGGGCCCCCGAAATGATCTAATGTAGTGGGGTAGCCTGGTGGCTACCCCACTGGAATGATTACACAAGTTAAAATAGCCACCGATGCAATAAACCCAAATCAAATTCACTCAGTTCCAATTCTGTGCCAAAGCTGGGCAGGCTTGCGCCATAAAACATGGGCAGAGGAAAGGCCAGGACTTGCCCAACCCCATTCTCCCCATGACACCACCGGCGTGATGCCTTGTTACCTGCAGAGTAAGCGACCTTCGAACTCTCCCAGTTCCAGGGGAGAGAATTTCACTTGAAGGACCTGGGAACTCCCAGCAGGGATGATACCAGAACTGGGCTCCATGGAGAATGGGGGGCGGGGAACTGCAGGGAACAGGTAGGAAGAAAAGCTATCCAAAACGCTCTCCAGCTGGCTGAGTGGTCGGCTGAACTGGGACTTGACGGAAAGACCTGATGGAGCAGATGGAAGTTCCCCTGCAGGGAAGGAGAAGCGTGTTGAGACAGTAGTTTCTTGTAAACAAATGCTGCAGTGTCATTCAAACCCCTTTCATTTATCCACCACCACCCTCCCTTCCATCATGGGTAAAGCAGATCCCGCCTACCAAGAAAGTCATCTTTCTGGGACTCTGGGACAAGTTTACCATAGCCCATGTGCTATGGTATGTGCTATGCCTCCGATGGGGACAGTAGCAGGCACTTGACGTGGAAAGCAGAAATCTGAACCAATGGTCAGACTCTTCAGTAAAAAAGGTAAAGGTTCCCTTGCTTGAAAGCCAGTCGAGTCCGACTCTAGGGTTGCGGTGCTCATCTCCATTTCAAAGCCGAAGAGCCAGCGCTGTACGAAGACATTTCCGTGGTCATGGGGCCGGCATGACTAAACACCAAGGTGCACGGAACACTGTTACCTTCCCACCGAAGTGGTACCTATTTATCTACTTGCAATTTCTTGCTTTCGAACTGCTAGGTTGGCAGGCTCTCAAAAGCATGCATGGGGGAATATTACAGTGTCTGCTTCCTGCTCCTCCAACATGCTCTAATTATGAAATGCATGTCCAGTAGGATCTGAAAAGAAGAGAGAGGGTCACATGGCCAGCACGGTGCAGTAGTCAGAGTTTCAGACCAGGATCTTGGTAACTGAGGTTTAAATCTCCATTCTGCCATAGAATCTTGCTAGGTTAGTAGTATAATATCTGGGACTCTCTCACACACACACACCCTCTGCAACCCCCACCCCCGGTGGCCTATGGAAATTAAAATCTCTCTTCCGCCATCTTGGGCAGTGTATTGTTCTATTTGCTAGTATGTTATATGTATTATAACGTTGTTTTTAACTCGAATTATTTATTGTATTTGCTCCATTGTAAGCCGTCCTGAGCCTAACAACAACAACAATAGTAATACCACCACCACCACCTTGGGCTGCTCCCATACTCTCAGCCTAGCCTATCTCAGAGGGGTGGTGTTACGACAGAATGGAGGATGGGGCCAGAAGGGGCTGGATTAAGATCACAAACGGAAGACTCTGAGGAGACTGTCACAGTGAGGGAGAGGGCCCTGAGGTTCCCAAGGCAGTGGGATGTTGGTGGATAAGAAGTGTGCTTAAAGACGGCTGCTGTACCTTCTGGGCTTGTTGGCAAGAGTTCCGTAGCAAAGTTGACTGCCCTCCCGCTGTCCTCCATGACCACTTTCCAGAAGTATTCCAGATGCACAGTTCCAGTATTGAAAAGTTCCACTCTGGCAGCGCCATAAGGCAGAAAGAAAGGGGGTGGGAAATTAACTTTCTAGCACAGAATTAGGTCGCCTGCAGTGGTGCATTAACAAAATCACCCTCCCCGAAGGGGACTTTATCTTCCCCAGGGTTGGGCTCAAGTTCCAGCGGTTCTGCTGGTCGTGCCAGAACCAAACAGATCAGAGCGATAATGGGCCGATGCTTTCAGGATCACAAGTGCCCTCCGCAGAGCGGCTTTGTGAGTTTAAAAAAACACAGTTTAAACAAAATATGGTGACAAGTAAAATTTTGAGTGGTTACACAAAGGAGCAGTGCTTTGAAGGCTTGGAAAAAAACAAAACAAGGTGGCCTAAAGCAGAGGCACAAGAGGAAGGGTTGGTGGGGGGTTGGTGGGGGGGTGCACTGTGCAGATTGGGGTGTGGGGAGCTGTGATACCTTACAGGAGGAAAGAAACACGGTATGTTCTATTGAAAGAGACCATCGTTTGTGACCTAGAAGAACCACCTTCAGATCAAGGGGGAAATGTGTGAAGGCAGCCTCTGAGCAAGTTTCTGTGTGCTTCCGACTCACTTGAACACTCGTGTCTGGAAAAGCAGGGTCTCCTTGAAGTGAACAGGCTCCACCTCCATCTTATACTGGGCATAATCGATGGTGGCGCTGACCTGAAGCTCCAGCTCCCGTCCACTCTCTTCCACAACAGTGTGAACAGGCTCGGGGTCAGTCTCTATCACCTAGACCAAGAGCAGAGCAACAGACAATCGCAAGCAGCCCAGAGAAGGCCTCAGGATGTCCAGTATGGTGTCAGGATGTCCAGTAGGACTCATACAAGGGGCACTTGGTCTCAACTTCTGGACTCCTCCACATGCAGCTGCTAGTGTGACCTTGGGACAGTTACAAAGTTCTTTCAGAGCTTACTGTAACTAGGATCCAATTTATGTAATTTCTGTACAGGCTTAATGTGGCATGTGAATATTCATGCTATGCTTCAGTTCTTTCTGGTGGTTCCAGGCTTCTAAAATCGTAATGCATCAATTATTGAATGGCCCATTTTGTTGATTATACTGACTCACTATGTGTAATCTGCCTTGTGTCCTGTGAGAAAGGTGGACTATGAATCACGTAAGTAAACCAACAAACAAACAATCATGAGCCCAGAATCCCAGTTTTCTGGATGCCTAGTTGGCCAGTCTGAAGACTGTTTTTTCCCTTCTTTGTTTCTTACCTTCTTCTTAGATGGGCGTGTGGGTGGGCCTGTCTTCGAAACGTCAACCCACTTGACCGTGTGCATGGAATCGTCCCAATCTGGCACCTGCTCAGCAGGCTGCTGGAAGGCCATCTTGCAAACTTTGCACTTGATCGGCTGAGCTTTGAAGGTGATGGGCATGCTGGATTTTAAGGTCAGGATGATATGTTTGGAGCATCCTGCATGGAGATGGCCAACCTATGGCACGGGATACGGGCAGAGCATTAGTCTGTGGCACGATACGGGATGTGAGAATAAAGCAGACCTTTTTATCATCATGAGCTGCATTATCACCCAAGGCCGAACTAGGGCATATTAATGATAATTCTTAAAAAAAACACCTTGCACCAAGGATTCATTCAATGTCGCTGAAAGCAACACCTTGCACTTCACCAAGGATTCATTCAATGTCGCTGAAAGGTAGACAATGTTTGCACCCATAGGGTTGCCAGCTCCAGATTGGGAAATTCCTGGAGATGTGGGGTGGGTAGAATTTGAGGAGGGACCTCAGCAGGTTTTAAATGCCATGAAGTCCATCTTCCAAAGCAGCCACTTTCTCCAGGGGAACTGATCTTTGTAGTCTGGACATCAGTTTTAATTCTGGGAGATCTCTAGGCCCCCATTGAAGGATGGAAACTCTATGCCATGAGAGTCCAGCCTTCCTGTGAGATCTCCCTCCAGTCATGCTGACATCTCAACTACTTAGCTCAAAAGCACCATTCGGTACACAGACCCCTGGTTCAGCCTGTGAGCCAGATACCAAATGCCAAATATTCAGGCTGTCCATGCACCACAAAACCTGCAGGTCAGAATACTTTTAGTCACCAGCAAGCAATGGGCACGTACAAGGCCTATGCCCGAAGTGTCTTCAGTCTCTACAGGTAACTAAGGACCCAGAGTGAATAATAGTCTGGAATTTCTCAGGAAGTTAATCCAGGCTGCTATGTCATGGAGAGTAATAACTTGCCACAACTCCCTGGAGGAGACACCATAAAATCCCTGCATTGAAAAGCATCAGGAAATAGAAATATGGCAAATGGGGACCCACAATAAAACGTTGCAGATTGCTTTTTGCTTGCTCTTTAGATGCCCCTTAAATTCAGCGCTATATGGAAGCTTCTTAGGCAAGGAGTTGATTGGGTGCACATAAGAAACAATCCTTCCCAACTTCTGCAAGCATCTGCTCTGCCTCCCCTAAATTGTTTGTTTCTCCTTTCTCCCTCTATCTCTTTTTCCTCTCTTGGGTTGCTTTTCCTCTCTCTCGGCCTCCTTCTTCCCTGTTCCACATCACTATTCCTACCATAAAGTCCTATTCCTCCCTATTTCTCACCCATTGTCCCATATCATTCCTATCCCCATCCCATACAAGAAGGGAAGATAGACTTTAGGATTCTTGGAGCCATCTGTCCCCCACCCCAAGCATTTGGAGCTACAATTCACAAAAATAGCAGCTTGGTAGGCAAAGCCAGTCACAAAATGGTGACTTGAAGGAACAAATTACATTTAGCATCATAGCATGGTACACAAACAACACTGTAAGAAGGCCTGTGATACTGTTAAACATAGGGTGCTTAAATAGTTATTAGCCATGATGACTAAATTAATGTAACCTTCAGAACACCAGGGTGGGGAGGGGGCATAACAAGGGTATGTTTTGGTATCTGGGCTATGACAGTGAGCCTTCCAGGGGAACCGTGTTCACCACTGGGTGAAAGAGGATGATGGAGTAGAAGGTCTATTGATCTAATTCAGCACACATGTTCTTATATCTGAACCAATGAAGACTGCAATAAGGAACCCTGGTGGAAGAACTGATTGTGAGTGCTCTGATGGTTGCATCATTTCATTCACAAGTAACTTGAGACTATAACAAAGGGAAGTGGTTACAACACTTCTGTGTTTATGAATGAAGGACTCAATGACTCAATAAGAAACATCCAGGGAACACTAGAAGGTAAAGGTTAGCACACCAATTATTCTAGCACCTCACTCTTCCAAAATACTGTGAAATCTTTGACTGCAAAAGAGAATAGGAAAAGAGGAATGGGTTGCTACATACCTGTGGGGAGAACTGAAGTGGGCCCCAAGTGGGCCATTCAAATCTCACCACATCTGACTTGCTGCGATTGGTTATTGTGAACGTTGTTTGATAGACCTTTCCAATGTGACAGTCTCCAAATTGGATACAATCCATTCTGGCACCTGAGGGGAAAATGGCTAAGTATTTGGACGTCTGGACTGAGCTTCAGTTTACTGGCCCTCATCCAGTCTAGTTTAGCCAGTTCTTCAGAAAGTTCCACCAGCACACCAGCCTCTGCTGACAAGGTAAATTAGAAGCTGTGTATCTTTTGCATAACAATGATGGATCAGTCCAGACCCCCTGGACAATTTCTCCCAGCTGTTTCATATAACTCTCAGCTGTTTCATACAGATGATTAACCACAAGAGAAACAAGATGGAGCCTGCAAGACTCCATAAACTAAATGTCACAGAAACGAGCAGCAGTCCCTAGCACAACTAGGTGTCCCGTGTACCCAACAGGAAGTACCTAAATCAATATGGAATCTTTTGAGTGATAAAGCACCCGGTGAGGGCAATGGAAGCCCAAGATCACAGCAGTTTCCCCTCACCTGAACATGGAGTCTAGGTTGTACCAAGAAACCTGGTGGACTGTGAGAGAGATCTACCTTGCTCCCTGCCTTCACCTCAACAGATTGTGGTAGGACATGCCAGGTTGCTGGGATTTTGCAAATGTCACACTTCAGTCACGAAAGAGTTAAACTGTTGTTTATGCAGGTTAATGTTAGTTAATTCGCATAGAAGCAATTAGGTATTAGGCAGGTTTTTTTCCCCTGCCAGAGAATAGGAGGTACTATTCCTAATGAAATGAGTTTGGGTATGTCTATTGGCTGATCAATAAATTGGAGACGCTACATGCAGTTTGTCACATACACAAGAAGTGGGGGCTTTGGGGGTAAACTTCCTCTCCTTTGTTCTCTTACTCAGAAGCGAGCTAAAAATTAAGAAGACAAGATGGAGCTTCGAACAAGTTAGTTAGGATGTTGTTATTTTTCTTCCATGTAACCCTTCCTCTGTTTTCTAGTAAACTTTTATTATAAGGTAATATACACATGTGTCTGTATTCACTTTATTATAGCTGTGCAGCACAGCTCCGCTAAAAAAATCCAACACAGAATGAAATATTCAGGGATCAACAGAGTCCCTCTGCATTCATCATCATCACTTTTACTCCCAATAGTATACTGGTGGGGACTATCACAATGTTGTTGATTGAGAGAACGCCATTAATGGGACCACATCTTGCCTGACCCCTTTTCCCTTTTACTCACCCTCTGCTATGTCCTCTTCCAGGTGTCTTTCAGCATTCTCCCCATCACCCTCTTCCACCAAGCTGGTTATGTTGTCCAGTGTGACATCGTCCTGGTAGCCTTCACCTACCATCTGGATGGTGGTGTCCTCATACTGGTTGTCCATGATGGAGAGGTGGATCAGCCCTTCGAGTTGTTGGGTCGCATTGGGTTGGAAAACCACATCGAACTCAGCTGATTCCCCATTGTGCAGGACCAGGGAGGCCGTGTGAGGTTTCCTGCCTATGAAGAGCAGGAGCAGAGCAGCAATGCAACCATTAGGGGCTACAAAAGACTTTTCTCCCATATGCCATGGAATAAAGACCTAGGCTGGGGGAAAAGGAAAGCAAAGCCTTCCAAGAGCGGGCTGAGTTTTTGCCTTAAAAGACAGGGAGGTTGCAGCCTATGGTTCTAGAGCCAAATATATCTCCATTTGGAACCAAATATGACTCTTTAAAAGAAAATGAAATCTTTCCATTATGGTATTTTGGAGGAGAAGGTGGAATGCTAGAATAATCGGTACAGGGAATGGCAGGCAAATATGTTTAAGGCATAAAACGGCTTCTTAGAGCTACTTCACAGAAAGGGAAATGACAGAGGTGAATGGTTGCCAGTAATCCAAGAACAAACCATGTGCAGGATTACTCCACTGCACTGTGCAGGGTGCTCCTGTGTATATTTATTGTGAGACCTTGTATGGGCAGCTACCTAATAAAGGACTTGCAACAGTGCAGCAGAGACTTTATGGATTCTTAATCAACACGTCAATTATCAGTAATATTAAACTGTGTATTTTCAGTTATGCAAATGGGCTTCTTATACTATCTCTTCGTTGATCATGTGATCAGGATTTTGGTGCACCTGACCCCTAACCAAAGAGGTTTCATACTATTTCTCTGCAGACACTTTCATGCAGTCTACTGATGCTAAATGGTGTTCTGGACAGCGGTGCTAAAAAGGCGGAAGGTGCCACACTTAGCCCCCATCTCTTACTGCAAGGTTCAGTAGATAGTGCTTATTTGCCATGGCAGTTGTGTTTACCTCCCTCACTGGATTCATTCTCTTCACCCTGAGACACATAAATGCAGCTGGTGCTGGGCTTATGTTTCAGCATGAAAGCTCCATGTTCATCTGACATATCAAGATGCAGCTAGGAAAAGGAACAAGATGAGAATAGCAAGATAGGGGTACTCCCAGGAAAACATTTTAGAATACTGTTTTTAAAAGTGTATATTAAAAAGTGATTCCCCATGGATGGCGTAGTGTCCACTGATCCAGTTCCCACTGGCCTCTTTCCAAGCTGCCTTGTTTTTTTAATGAAGCTGGTGCATTTGTGCGGAGGTGAGTGGTGGAAGCCACTGAAAGCAACAAGTGCAAGAAATGGGTGATTGATTCAGTGCGGTCAGCCAGATAGAAGTTAACATCCTGCCCCACAACACTGCTCTATCATTTTTGTTTGCTGTTACTACCTCTGCATTTGCCATTTGCCAGCAATTAATTACCTGGACCAGGATACTGCCACTGTTCTTAAGGACAAGAGGGAGTTTCTCTGAATTGCCCAACAGAAGTTTCTTAAAGAGAAGAAGCGGGTTCCCTTTTTTATTGCGGAGTGCAGGGCGAACAATGGTAACTTGTGGAAGGTTTCCGTCCCCAGTGATCTCAAATGATAAATTCTTTGATTTAGCGGCCATGCTAAAAGCAAACAACAGGAGAAACATTGCTCTGGCGCACACATGGAAAAGACCACCCTAGAGAAGAGATCTCTCAGTGAGCCATGGTGGAATTACCTGGTCACAGGATCAAGAGAAGCCTCAAAAATGCACTGGTAGTTCTGCATCGTTTGTGGCAAGAAGGTCACAGTTGCAAAGGCATGCGAACGGCTAGCAATGGACATCCGTGCAGGGTGGACCTCAAAGATGTCACTGATACGAATAGGAGACTGAGGAAACATCCACACAGCTTTAAGGATCTCTCTAATACAAGGCAGGACATGAAGCTGAACTGAATTGTCCCTATCGGCCTGTCTTGTGATAAACAGCTTTGTATCTGAGACCATGAGCTTTTGACTTAGGAGAGCTCAGGAAAACTGGAATAAATATTGTTAGTCTTTAAGGTGCCGCTGGACTTCTGTTTAGCTTTACAGGAAATGGCACCAGTAGAGGGCACTGATACATCACGCATTTGCTACAAGCACATTTGGGCAGCAAAACAATTCAGCACTTTCAAAAACCTACTCTGTGCTTCTGCTTAACCTATGCTGGGCCTCATTAAATCCTTATTTCATTTACTGACTTATTCCATGATTTATTAGGTTAAACAAAATCTCATAATTCAAGTGAGAACAGCATAAAGGGGATGAAAGCCAATTAGATACAAACATACCTTGGCGGAGATTGGTTTGATGGCAAGAAGCACATCACAGGGGATTCGACCGTGGTTGCTGATCTTGAAATGGGCTGTTGCCTGGTGCCCAACTAGGACGTTATTGAAGAGAAATTTGTTCTCATCTGTCACAAAGACACCTTCACAGCCTGGGCCCTTCAGCACCTGGTTGAGGCAGCTGCTGTTGCAGATCTGATACTCCTCAAATATAGACCTGACCTCATCAGTCACAAAGCCTGGGAAAAAGACAAGAAAGAGAGCTCAGGGATCCCATTCTCTGACCCAGGTTCAAGGGTCAACAACAGCCACACTTGTTGCTGTTGTTGTTCAGTTGCACAGTCCACTCCGACTCTTCGCGCCCCCATGGACCAGATCACGCCAGGCCTTCAGGTCTTCCGCCGTCCTCTGAAGTGTGCTCAATTTCATGTTCGTTGCATCTATGACACTGTCTAACCATCTCATCCTTTGCCGTCCCCGTCTTCTTTGACCTTCAATCTTTCCCAGCATCAGGGTCTTCTTCTCCAGTGAGTGCTCCCTTCTCATTTGGTGGCCAAAGTATTTGAGCTTCAGTTTCATTATCTGGCCTTCCAGGGAGCAGTCAGGGTTGATTACTTTTAGGATTGACTGATTTGATCTTCTTGCAGTCCAAGGGACTCTCAAGAGTCTTCTCCAGCACTTGAAAATGCATGAAAGCATTCAGGATAAGCAGTGACATACAGTGTGGCTCTTAGGTGGTGAGGTGGGCAGGCAAACAGAATCTTTGCCTGGAAGCCAGCAGGCAGGGCTATTGGCATTTGCATTCCTGGCTCTCGGATTAGCACCTGTCCCTTCATTGACCCCCATTGGCTGGACTTTACTCTTCCGGCAGCGATGGCTCTGTGGCTCCCCTTACCTGGGACACACGATTCTGCAATCAGCGTGTACAGAATGCCGGCAGGGTTGTCTTCCGGGTCTCTGTCAGAGATCTCAATCGTCATGTATTCTTCAGACTTCCCAACGGAATCCGCAAAGCAATCCACATTGACAACCATCTGGCCACCCGGGGGGATGGATCCAAATCCAGGATACACACAGAACATGCCAAGGGAGAAGCGTGCCTGCAAAGAGAGTCCAATGTTAGAGTACTCTCAGAGGAGCTGTCAGAGAACCCATTCAGGCTTCCATGTGGCTTGGTTACTCCCTAGGAAACGGAGGAGCTTCAGTGGACTGCTACAGCACCTCTCAAGAGGGGCAGCTCAAAGAGGCAGTTTGTCAGAGCGAAAGTTTGCAACATGGCATAGAAGTTATGTTCAGCAAGCTTCTCGCAGGTTTCTCAAACCTCTCAGCCTCTAAAGTAACAGCATCCACTGCTCCGGATAAGTTTGAGGAAGCCCAGGCCCATACTGGTCCCCATACACACACACACACACACACACACACACACACACACACAGAGAGAGAGCCCATGGACCCTGTTCATGAGACCACAACCTGTTTCTCATGCTCCCCCAGATACTCTCCAGTAGCCATAATCACCAGCAAAGGGGCTTCTTTCTGGATGGAAGCAAAGTTTTGGGGGCACAAGTTCCCAGAAGAGCATGGGAAACAAGGATCAGTGATGTGCCCCTCCCCTCCACTGCTGCTCCCCACCCTGAGCACTCCTAAGCAAGGAGCAGGAAGGAGTACATCAGAATGTGCATGGCCCTGTGTGCAGCTGTGTATGACAGTATGCCTCTGCATGACTTGTGCGTTAATGGGCATGTTTTTGTATACAGTGTTATATGGCTGAGTGCGTGAGAGAGTGTGAGAGAAAGAACATTTTGCGTTAATGGGCAGTGTTATATGGCTGTTTGCGTGAGAGAGTGTGAGAGAAAGAACATGTTAGTATGTGTTTTAACTACTGCTTGCTTGACTCTTCCTTTCCTAAGGCCATATGTTTGGTCATGATTCAAGTTGGGGTTACCCTGCCTACTGCCTACTGCATATACAGATTTGGCAAACCACACTACCCAGGGTCACTTTGGGTCAGGAAAACAGTGCAGTGAAGAAGGCTGAAGCCCCACTCGTCGTTGCACCTGTGGCACTTGGGAACTTAGTTCCCAACAGCTGCCGTCTGACTGTGACAACTGAATCAGACTTCTCTGTAGGATTCCTCAACCTGATATGTCGGCCCTTATAGTTCAGAAAAGCTGATGAGTGCTACTGGTTAGGAGACGGCTTCGTTACAGGCTAGGAGTCTCTTGTGTATTTGAATGTTTTTTACCCGTCCAAACCTGGAGAAGACGATGCTCTGGTCCCCCAGCTGAAGACAAAGGGTGGATGTTTGTGTCTATGTGTGTGTGAGAAAGAGACACATACAGAGAATGTGTATGTGTGTACACGTGGGTATAAGAGGGAGAAAGGAACAACAGGTAGCATTTTGGAAGAGACAGAAAAAGAGAGAAAGTTGTGAATCGGCCGGCTGAAAGCACCGTAGACGCATGCGGCCGTATGAACAAATGCAGCCAGTCCAGAAGTATCCCCCCGCCCCAATTTGGGGTGTAAATAAAAGCAGTGTAGCCAGAAGATCAAGGTTGGCAGTGTTTAGGCCAAAGCAAACAGGGAAATTGAGAATGGCAAAGATGGCCATCATCACCTCTGCCCTGGAGTTGAGCAAAAAGAAGAAAAAAAAGGCCAAAGCATCTGTCCAGGGGCCAAAGAGCCTGCTCTCACCTGAGCTACAAGGCTCACGTCCTTTTGCAGAGATTCAGAACGCCTGCTCTGTCTGCCCAGCGGAGCATTCGGTCCTCCATCACGAGAGCGAGAGCTTTTGATGTGAGACACACTGCAAGAAGAAGAAACATGCCATGACTAGAAGAGCTGACTAGACCCTGTGCCTCACTTTGCTACAAACAGGAATGAGAGGTAGTGGAGCACTAATTTTGGCACATCTTACTGGCGACAGGCCTGTAACAATTTGAGTATCAGGGTTTCCAAAGTCCAGGCCACAAGTCAGGAGCCAAAGGCATCCTTATAAGAGTTCTAACTTCTTCACTTGCATTTTGCCATATACTACAGACCAGAGATGAGGATGAAGGGACAGTGATGTTGTGCATTAGAAGGGCTGGGTCAGTTCACAAAGGCTGAGGAAAACATGGCTTCTATGGAATCAAATGAAACCATGAGACTTCCACGTCTCTAATCCTCTTGCTAGTAATACAAAGCTTGAAAGGGTGAATCTGGAAGCATCTTAAAGAATCACAGAATTGGAAGGGACCTACAGGGTCATCTAGTCCGACCCCCTGCACAATGCAGGAAACTCAAAGGTTGTACATTTGCTCAAGGATGCAGTTGCACACTTGAGAATGTTCTGTTTCAAACGCCACATCTCACCTACTTTCCCCCTTTGTAGCAGAGGGCCCTACACTCAAAACTACAGTTGAATAGTGTGGGTTAAAATGCTCCCCTCTCAGCTTTCTCCAGTTGCCTCCACCAATTTCGAGGTTACTGCCTGCACAACCATGAATAGGTATCCACTGGAAATCAGTTGTGACACCCCTGAGGATAAGAGATATAAATCCCTCTCTGTCTTCCACGCCTGGGGGTAGGGGAAAGTGCCATAGAGTCACAGCCATCTTATGGTGACCCCGTAGTGTTTTCAAGGCAAGAGATTCGGGGGGGGGGGGG
>NW_015169232.1:18607-24242 GCF_001447785.1 Gekko japonicus | reverse complement strand
AACCAGACCCCCCCCCCCCCGCACAACAAAGCTCTGCCTCATCAGAGAGGGTTTTTTTTCCTTTTGTTTACATTCTGCTGAGTGGTTGGTGGGCACATCTTTTTTTTTCTTTTTGTTCAAAGCAGCAAACTCGTTTTTGCTCCCGATCTCTGAGCATGAAAGCTTTGCTGGAGTTGGCCTACTCCCTTTCCATTACCTATTAACTCTTCTTGAGGACCTGTGGTAGTGCTGGTACAACCTCAAAGAGGCAGGCACTCCCATGGAAACAACCCATTTGGAAAAGGAAGCTGGACTTGGAAGCATCCCCTGCAGTTTTTAAAACCTGGCATTGATGATATTGTTCTTCTCTGATCAAATACTCAGAAGCGCATGGATGGGAAAGCAAACAATCTTGTGACAATTAGCTGTTGCTGGCAAATGCTAATATTTAGCATTTGAACTGTCTGCTGATGTGAAGTTGGAGAACAAGAACATGACCGGGATTTCCCATGTTTTCTTTAAGCTGGTAAAGCAGTGATGGGGCACAGGGCCGGGGTAAGATCTGGGTCACTCACAGTACAGAGTGAGGTTTGTCCCTTGTGCTGTTTTCTCAATCTTAATTGCACCCCTGAACCTGTTATTTGCATTGCAATGAAAACCATATAGGTACCATACCTATACCTCCCCTGCAGGGCCACAAAGCAATTGGGAAAAGGGTTAAACTTCTCTCCCTCAGTACCGTGGTCGTAAACCGATTGACAAGGGTCACATGGCTGCTTTGACCTTTAAAAAAATGGGAAGTCCTGACTGCAGATCTCTTTTGTGTGGTCTCACTGCAAATGAATCTTACAGAACCCCCACCCAGCATTGTCCAAGAGGCCCTTCTTCCTGACAACGGATGTGACAAAATCCATTTCCTCCTGGAAGGCTGGTAAGCAGCAAGCTTCTGCTGTGCATTTTAAACGTTTTTCCTCTTTCTGAGCTGAGACTAGGCTGGGAAGGAGGAAGGTCCGTCAATGGCTTTTCAGGCTCACCTTCTTACAAACACTAATGGATCTGGCAGGGGAGACAATGGGATGGGCCAGATCACTTCCCCCTTCTGTGAGCAGGGAATAGAGGTTTAGAGGTATGAGGATGTTAGACAGTCTCCAGGAAGCACTTCTCTGACCTAGGCTGACCTGGTCAAGGGGGGTGGGGAAAGGTAGAAGATAAAACTCCTGGGAGCAAGGAGGAAGCTTTTTTCCCCCCTTTGGGAAGCTGCTTTCTGGAGAGGACACACAAGAGACTTCCCTCTGAGCAGGCGGCCATTGACCATGTGGCCAACCTGAAGGGCTGAAGGATGTTTTCAGGCAACGGAGACTTGGTTGAGATTTGTAACTGCCTAAGCTAGAAGAGCCTGTCCTATTTTAACGTCAGATAAGGCATGTGTAGCAAGAGGGATGGAGGATTTGCATTTTTACCCATTTATTTTGGATTCCCTTGCTCAAATCTGGTACTGTGCTAAAAGTATGCTTGTATCCCTTTTCTTTTTAATAAATATTTTAATCTTTTGATACTGGTAGTGGTTCTCTGTACCACAGAGACCTCCACTATTTTAAAAAGGGCCCCAGGGGGGTTGGCAAGTGGCTATTCCTTCAGGGGTGCCCAAGGCATTAATCTGTCCCCGTGGTAGCCAGGTGCTGGGCAAGCAGGAGACATAGAGGCCAGGCCTCTGAATGTGGAAGGGAAGCTGGGAGTCCTGCCCATCCCAGCGGGCAATTCCTCAAAAAGGGCAGGTGATGGTGCTGCATTACCCTAGAGAGGAAGAAAAGCCCCTCCAGGGAGTTAGGAACCCCTAGAAGGGCAGGGCGGAAATGGGGCCTGCAGGCCAGAGCAAGCACATTCTGTCACATGACCATCTGGAATTCCAGGAGCAAGTGCTTTTCTCACCCTTTCCGCAGAGTGATGATATTGTCTCGGATCTGCTTGCAGATGCCAAACTTAAACTCGAGGCAACCTTTGTTCTCAATGGTGAAGCTGCTGCTCTTCCTGGAACCATGCATCATGGGTCCAAAGCTGATGAGTGAAGGAGGGGAAATATTGTATTTGGCGAACAATGAATGAACCGTCAGTCTCACTGGAATGCTGGCAATGATCTCCCCTCCTTCACACAGGCTGGGCTCAATAACCTAGACAGAGGATGACAGATGAAGCCAACAGATGGATCAGTTCTTGCGTGTTCTAAGGTCATAAAAGAAAACATTTCCCAGTACGTCAAACATCTCCCACTAGAAGCAACACTCTGCTAAGGCCTTTGTACTTCTTTACTTTGGATTCTATGTAAAAATACTAGGGAATTCTCTCATACACTTTTCTCTACTGGAGGAAGTTTTAATAGATCCAGACAACCTGAACCTCGTTCAGAAAAAGCTTCACTGGCATGGATGAGACCTACATCACCATAGATGGGTTATCTTTCCTAAAAGGAATGTTTGGCCAAGGGCCAGAAGACTAGCCATAGCAAGTATCCATAGCAAGTATCACCCATGTTTTGTACCTCTCCCTACCAAAACTAGCCAGGGATGCTGACTGGAAACCTCAGAAGTTCATGTAAAAACAGGATACCCTGCAATGTCATGACTTATTCATTCTCAGGGCAACTATCACAATTTAACTTGGCTGTGCTTTGGTTATTAGAGCTCTGCTATTTTGCCTAGTATACTGATAAACAGGGCAGGCTGTCTTGATTAACAAGCACCTCAGTTGCTGATTTTGCATCTGGCAAACAAAGCCTGCATGGAGCAACAAGCAGAGGTCAGGGGCCCCAGTATTGGCAACCAGTAGCTCTCCAGCTTGTAGGGTGCTGGGTGAGCCAGATCTCCAGAGGAACACACTTGCTTCCACCCAGTCAGAAACTGTCTCTGTTTCCTGACAGGTACAGAAAAGGTGGATGAAGCAGAAATGCCCTGACTGAGAAGCTTGTACTGTTCCAACCCACAGGGTATGATTCAAGGGCACTCTGTCAGGAGTTTCAGCTGTGCATGCTCACATGGAAATACAAACAGAATTGCACCATTTCAAGGGGCATTAAAAAAAAAAACCCTCACTGCACACACAAAACTGGTATTAAAAAAACCTCAAACACTTGGTCCCTAACCTGTCTGCAGTGATACCAAGTTTATACCTCACAAGAAGCTACAGGTTTTCTATGGCTGCGGTCACATGGAGCATTAGCCACACTACAGAGAAGGAAGATAGGCGGATTTTCCAGGTGCAATCACACTGCAACATCTGGGAAGCGTAGAGCTCCCATGGCTAACCCGAGGCTTCCCGCCGAAGATGCGGCGTAAAAAACTAGTACCTCCGAGGTACTAGTTTCTGGAAACCGCGGGGCAAGGGCGGGCGTCTGATCGTGTTTCCGGTGGTAGTTCATGTTATTCGGTGCCCGCCCATGTCCTGTCACAAAAAGGTGTTTTTTTCCAAGTCTCCATGGGATGCGCATACGCACCCAATGGTGCATGTGCACACTTCGGTTAAAAAACAACAACCCCGTTTGCCACGGCAGCGGCGCCTAGCCATTGCTGCTGTGATTGCGCCGCGCCGCAGGATTGTCCCGTGATCGGCACCTCCCTCCGAACCATGGGACGTCGGCAGGACTTGTGATCTGGCGGCCGCACATTAGTTTGCTCCGGGGCAAACAGTCATGCTTCCCTCCCACATTTTCCAGCCCGTGTGACCGGGACCTATGTTAGCATAGGAGGCTGAAGGTTATGAGCCTCCCATTTGTATACAGGGTAGCTGTGTTGGTCTGAAGCTGCAGAACAAAGCTGAGGTCCAGGGGCACCTTTAAGACCAACAAAGTTTTATTCAAGGTATAAGCTTTCATGTGCAAGCAGACTTCTTCAGATACAGCAAAAAAGAATTTCCTCAACCTCTACATATAGGGGGGGATTAGCTGCCAGGAAGGAATTTCCTGCTATTCACAGATCTTACCCACCACCTTAATCCAGTCTCAGCTACCCCATCACCCAATTTGTTGTTGAAGGCTTTCACGGCCGGAGTTCATTAGTTGCTGTAGATTTTCTCTCTGGGTGCGTTCAGATGGGGGCTTTACAACGGTATAGGTGCCGGTTGCAATCGTTGTACTTACCGGCGTTCACACGGCGAACATCTGCCTCCCGTCCCTAACCGTTGTAAAGCCCTTTAAACCATTGTACTCTGCCACTAGGTCCCAAGTGGTGGTATCCTGAGTACAACGGTTGTAAACACTGTACCCCGCCGTCTGATTGCTCTCCTCCGTTGCACAGCTACTTCCGATTTCCGATTTCCGCCCACCATTTTTTTTAAAGGACGGCGATATGCGCTTGGGCGAAGCTTCGCCCTGCCGTTTGTTTAAAAAAAATTAAAAGGGCCTTACTGTAGCGTTTCGGAGGCGTCCGGGACCTCAGGGAGGCTACTGTGCTCTTTAAGCTTTAAAGGTAAGTCCTTACCTTTAAAGTTTAAATGGAAGACCGGTTTTTTTGCCCATGCGCGAAGATCACCATTTTATGGATGGCTGCCTATGCGCATGCGCAAACTAAGTTAAAAAAACCCGACGACGAGTGTGGACGGGCGTATTGCGATGGGCTGCGCAGACAGGAGGTGTGATCGCGTTTCAGCCGGCATAAACCGCACCGGTTCCAACCGGTACAGTTTATGCTGGCTGAAACGGCGCGTTTGAACGCACCCTCTGTGTCAAGAGAGAGTATTCCATCTTTCTGTGTTTATACCTCTGAGGATGCCCATCACAGTTACTGGCGAAACGTCATGTTCTACAATGCCAAGACCACGGCCACACATCCCGGAAAATCTACAGCAACTAAATCACCCAGTTACTTATGCATCTTAACTCTAGCCCTTCTTGGCAACTAACCCCCCGCCCTCTCTTCCTATACATAATGGTTGAGGAAAATCTGTTTCACTGTATCTGATGAAGAGTGCTTGCACATGAAAGCTTATACCTTGAATAAAACTTTGTTGGTCTTAAAGGTGCCACAGGACTCAAACTTTGTCCTGCTGTTTGTGTGCAGACTTCTTTGAGCTCTTCCACCCAGCCAAAGAAAATTGCCAAGTTCAACAGGTATGACAGGACAGCTCAGTGGTGTGTATACATACATGCATATATACAGTACAGAACTTAAGCACCCCCATGCCTATCACAACTATTGCCCACTGTCTTACATGGCATAACAGAATGGGCTTGTCCTCCACTTTTACTTCCTTCTTGGAGCGAAAAATTATCTGGACCTGAGTAGGACGGTCATTGGCACCCAAATTCCCTTTCTGCGGCTGGATGGAGAACAGCGGACTCAGATTGGGTAATCCATGTTCTGTGGACTCTATAGAAAAACTAGAGCATAAGGACAAAATGTTGACTCCCTGACAGTAATCCGGGAGGATGGTAGACACTAAAGCAAACAGTGGTAAGAACAGTAAAGAAATCTTAAACTCATATCCGTAAAGACAGGTGGAATACGTGGGGCTGCCCCTGCCACTTCAACCAGCTGCATCTACAATGCCAGGAAACGCGCCATGTGTGGAACCGTGCCCTGATGTCTTCAGAGCACAGACATGCTGCTTTGGGGAATAGGAATTTAGAGAGACAGGTGTGGGACAGGGGAAGTAGGGGCCTACTGCT
>NW_015169232.1:14795-18572 GCF_001447785.1 Gekko japonicus | reverse complement strand
CCCCCTGTGGGTTCCACAATTCAAGTTTGCATAGTGCAGCCAGACAATCAGGGGATCAGATAAGCCTCTGCTTTTCTAAATCTTCCTTGCTTACTGTGGGCCAAACTACCCAAAATATGATTTTTAATGAGCCAAGTCCAGAAGCAGTTTAGAAGTGGGTCAAATAACTTTCTGCCATCATGAACTATTTCAGCTTGGGGGAAAGGCACAGGTGGAAAGGATGGAGCTCTCCGCCCCCTGTGTCGCAGTCCTGAGCTGAGTTGGGTGCGGGCAGACTTTTAAAAAGCCATTGCTCACAGCCAGTCTGTGCCTAAAAGGAAAGCAAGTCATGTCCAGGTTCCTTGTTAAAAACTGTATTGCGTAAGTAGGCCAGAAAAGGCCTGACTAGATTATGCATTTTTCCTCGGTACATCCCCCTGGTCAGGTCAACAGCCATTGTCTGGGAGTGGCGTGCTTCTCAGGCATGAGGGAATGCCCAATTCAGATCAGGACTGTGGCACTCAAGGAGAAGGAGCCTTCTCCCCTACTGAACCATGTTCCGGCCCAGAAGGAAACTTGGGTATGTTGAGGGACTAGACATTATGTTTTCCGAGTGGAGCAAATAGCAGATTGGGGTCCCCAAAATCGGGGGATCCCCTGACCCAACCAGGGGGATGGCAACCCTAATGTATCCGGTAAAAATATATTGTGTAGCTAAGCCCCTAGGTTGTGGATTGGCACTGAGCCTACAATCCTAAAAATAGTTTCCCACCAGTAAGCCTCATTGAATACAATGGAACTTACTTCTGCGCAGATCCACTTAGGATAGGTCTCTGGATCCTTTTCTCCAACCTTCCCAACACACAGCTAGCGCTGTCTAAAAGCAGTACTTTGTTGTCAAATCTTTATTTGGGATTCTAACTGAATAACATGTGAGCAAAAAGACCAGTAACACTAAAAATAATAAAATGATAACAATACTGACCTTTACAATATTTTGAAGGGATCCTAAATGACCTTGCTCTCTTCTCAGGCTGGTTTTGGCAGAACAGCCCACAACTTGGCTGATGTTAATGTTAAAAAATACTGACTCTCCAAATTTTGGAGAGCAGCCATGGTGCCTAGCAAAAGGCCTATGTTTTACTAGTTCTGCCTCTCTTGTCTTCTTTGTCTCAAAGAAAGGATGCAACAACGAGCATTTTTTACCACAACAGCATGATCTTCAGTCCATGCTAAAATAATGATGCAGGTGGTATTTACCTGAAACCAATCTCATATTTGCCTTTGTTTTTCAAGGACAGCATCTGCTTGGCTTCATCCATGACTCTCACAAACCCAAACTCCAGGCTACCATCTGTACCTGCAGGGACCAGGAACAGAGCAAGGTGAGTCAGCAGTGCTCTGGATTTCATTTCCACCCTTCCTCAGCAGTGTTAGGCCCATCTGTATAAGCAACTCATTCATTGGTTTGGGGCAGTGACACTTGTAGGTGTGCTAAGGAAACAACCAAGCATAACCCAATAGGTGGGCCTTAGTATTCTCTATGATGCTGTAAGGGATTGTGGAGCATATTTCAAGGAATGTAGGTCTTTGGAGCAGGGCTTGCCCAGTAGTTCTTCCTTATTTGTGACACGGCCTTTGCTTTTAGATCACATTCATATTCCCCTTTTAAGGAAACTTCCATTTTAAGGACATTTTGAAAGCAAAAAGAAGCACATTCACTGGGGAAAAGCAGGTAGGGAAATTTTTTAGAGAATGACAGGAGAGATGGAGGAAAGATCTAGTGAGCCACTACAAAAATGATACAGAGGATCTGCTCCCAATCCTGGATGCCCGAAGGTTCATATGCACCTAGAGCTGCCAAGCCCCTAATCAGGGCAGGGGGATCTCCTGTCTCTCATTCCCTTTGCCTTGCCATTGTTCTGTTTTTAAAAACTGTGATGCTGGCTGCTGTGTCATGACACATCTGTTAAAAAACAGATGTGACATAGGGTACCTCTAGGTATCTCCAGAAACTCCATGGTTTTAGAGGGTTTTTTGTTGTTGTTGTTCAGTCGCACGGTCAAGTCCGACTCTTTGTGAACCCATGGACCACATCACGCCAGGCCCTCCTGTCTTCTGTCATCCTCCAGAGTTTGCTTAATTTCATGTTTGGGTTTTAGAGTTACCTATGTCATTTCCTGTTTTTTACTGGAAGTAATGCCACAGCCAGTGTTGCAGCCCCCTCCCCCCTCCCTACTGACAGCCCTCCCACCAGTTTGCCAGGCTCTGCCTGGTAACAATATATGCAACCTCTTTACACTTTCACACATATCCTCGCTCACATTCATGCATTAAAGGATTCTAGTCAGCACACACCTTTATCTCACATCCTCAGCCAAAGGATGGGGACAAATGTAGTCTACAGGGACACCCCCCAACTGTGTTAAGCCTGTAGTCACCTTCTAGAACAGAGGTGTCAAACTCATTTGTTATGAAGGCCAGATCATAACACTTTGTCGAAGATCTGCGCTGGCGCGGCGCGGCGACGGGCGGGGTGCGGCTCGATCCATGCCGCCCGAACCTTCTTCGGAGATGCACCAAGAGTTTGGACATCTGTTCCCACAAGGTGTACTGGTATCTACTCATACAGGCGAGATAGTTTGACGCCTTCACGGCCAACGCTCCTGTTGAATAGAAGCGGCGGCCAAAGGCATCCAACTTCTTGCCTTCCCTATCGGAAGGAGCGGAATGTGACTTTTCCGACTTCGACGACGAGGTGACGACTAAGGAGTTTGGTTGTGGATGGGAGAGGAGGAACTCTGCCGCAGTTCGCTGAATGCGGTACATATGGTCTAAGTTTTTTGTAGAGACGGGGGCGGACGACGGTTTGTGCCAAGGTGTTTTTGCGGCTTGTAGCGAGACTGACGACATTGGAAGCTCGACGACTGAGGACGTGTCCAGTTGGACGATATCATAGAGAGAATCCGTAGATTGAGGATCCGTGTGAACAATTGACAATCCCAATGCGTGGGCCATACGTTTTATGAGGTCGGTGTATGACGACAAGTTATCCGACGGGGATATTGGGAGGTTTTGAAACACGTCGATATTGGGAGACGAATTATCTGGCGAGGTTGGGGCTTCAGAAGGCTCGGTATCGGAACCAGATTCCGAAGGCTCTGAAGACTCGGGTTCCCCAGCCGGGGCAGGTTGACGAGGAGATGGAGCAGGCGGCTGGATTGGTGCAGCTGGTGTATGCTCCAAATGTTTCCGAGGAGGAGGTTGGGCGGAAGATGTTCCCGACAGCGGAACATTGTCCGGTTGAGGAGGACGAGAGACCGTAGCAGATGGTCTAGATTGCCTCGGAGAACGAGATCTGTGGGAAGATCTACAGGAGTATCTGTCCCAGTCAGTGTATCCCGTATGGCCGAGCCAAGGCATAGGAGGATGGTAAGGACCGTACAGGTAACGGAACTGCCTTTCATCCCAAGACATTAGAGGCGGCATATACAACCTCGGGGAGCAGCTCCTCGACCTTGGACGACGTAGGGAAAAATTTGACGGAAGAGCATATGTGCCTCTTCTACAGTCAAAGGCGTCGATATCGACAGACTCAGGCGACAAACGGGGAGGCCGACGCTCCGCACTGGATCTTGAGCATCGATGCCGACGGCCATCGGTGTCGGGTGGCTCTGAGACGATCGAAGCCGACGAGCTCGTTGGACCAGGGGAAAACTTCGCACCCACCTGGTGACTTACGAGTTCCATTTGGTCGATATCGTACAAGGCTGTCTCCACCTGCCGGTCTGGAGAGTC
>NW_015169232.1:0-14231 GCF_001447785.1 Gekko japonicus | reverse complement strand
GGAAAGAGATGGAAGTACTAAAAGATGGAAAAGACGGGCTTGGAAGTTTAAAGAGGACAGTAAGAGATTGAAAACAGAATGGCTGAAAAAGAGCAGGAAGAAGCTGGGGAAACAAAGAAGGCACAGAGAGCGAAGACATGTGGATATGTTGGTGCAGAAAAATAGACTGTTGATGATTAGGAGAAAGAATAAGCTATATAGAAATGATAAGTGATGTATACCCTATGTATGATTAGAAGGAACAGCTGACCGTGAATGCACTTATTTTTGTATACTGTCTTCTATATTGTCTATGTTATTTTTATTTGTGAGATTTAAAGAAGAACAGGAGGGAATAATTAATTTAGAAATTGAACTAATGTGAAATGGGACACTGAGTGGACTTTCCTGAGGAGCGTTAATAAATTAATAATTAAAATAAATTATTGGGGGAAAAGAAGTTGGTAAACTGTGTAGAAAATTAGACTGTGGAAGCTTAGGTGGAAAATAATACATACAGGAAGACAGAATGATTGATTTATAGATGAGTAGATGTACTAATGAATTTGAAGGTATATAATGTTGTACATGTTTTTGTTTTGTATGTTAGTTTGTCATTGAGGTCCCTTAAGGTATGTTTTGATTGTATTAGAATAATAGGATGGAATATCTAACCCAGATAAAGATTTAATGAAATATTGGGTAACAATAGGACTTGCATGGGGATTACTAATGAATTAATAATAAAAATGAATTATTGGAGGGGATAATAAATTGGTAAATTAAGGATGTAAATTTTAAAGTATGTGATAAAAACCAAAGGGGTAATGTTTATCTAATTATGTATTTATGTATAGATGCATAGTGGTATAAGAAAGCTTTGCAGTGAGAAGAGCATGTTTAATCCTGATAAAATAGCTTATTACATTGATGGTTGATGAGGAATAATCTGGGGACAAATAAGGAAAGGTGAGGAGTTGAAGGTGATTAGTGTAGCTATAAAGAAGATGCGCGTTTAAGATCAGAGTAAACCTAGCAGTTAAAACTATGATAAAACTTCAGAAGAAAAGTTTAATTAATATATAGGAGATGAAGAAATCAAAGATATAAAAAGAAAATAATGGGAAACAAATAAATATGATATTAAACCCTGTTTTCATACTTGAAATAAGAATTAATAGACTACTAAAGGTTAGAGGAAAGTTGGTAACATATAAGAGGAAGAAGTCAAACAGGATGTTAAACATGCTGTCTATTGCCAATAGGAATGTGTAGGTTAATTGAGGCAGTATATCAATCTCAAAGCCAGGTAAAAGAACAAGGAAAAGACTTATATCAGTGCTATTTTGGATGTTTGTTTGATGACTTTGTGTTGCTGGAAATGAAAAATGAATAGATAGAATTTGTATGTAGTCTTGATGAATGGTATGTGTATATGATACAGGCTTATATGATAAAATCCTAATAAATATATTTGCACATAAATGTCACTTTGTCGGCCCAGCTATGTGTGCCATAAAATGTAATGCCAGGTACCAAAGATATAAAATGTATAAAGGATAGCAGCTGGTAAGCGCCGAGTTGTTATATCCTCACTGCAAGACCCCATGGGCTGGGAGGGGGGTGCAAAGGAAAACCCACATGGGCAGACTGGAGAGCCAGCAGTGCAGCATTGGGTAGATGCCCCCATGCTGCTTGACTGCTGTAGACCAATTTGTTCCTCCATGCAGAAGCCACATTCGGAGTGGTTCCGCCCACTTCCCCCCAAGCAGTATCTTTTCCCTCCCTTGCACTAGTAGCTTGCAGGCCGCATAAGAGCCTTGGATGGGCAGGTTCTGGCCCCCGGGCCTTATGTTTGACACCGTGTTCTAGAAGTCTGAGAAAAGGTAGTGGCTGCCATAGGGTCTGGGGCCAAATGAAAACTATTGAGTGGTTCTAACCCAAGCATTTATGATGGAAGCATTTCTGAATGGGTGCTCCTTGTAGACACAAAGGTGATACTTCCTGGGCTCTTCTGAAATGTTTCCTGCACCAGGCAGGCCAGGGCAAATCAAGTCTGGTTCTCTGCTCTGAAGAAAAGATGCTTTAGGGATGAAGGAAGCAGGTAATGGCTGGTGCCATAGCACCCACAGGCACCATGTTGGGAATCACTGCTACTATGTGTACCTAACAAGCTCTGTGTCTCTGTGACAAATGGATCAGGAGAAATGAATTAATTTGTAGGAAATGGATGTGTGATGCCTCTCCCTAGGTGCAACTATGGGAACTGATGACCTTCCTGCGATTTCATATCACATGCCTACTATTAGGGTGCGGTCAAGTGGCAAGCTTACCACAATTTGTTCCCGCTGTAGATTTGATTGGGGGTATTTTTAGTGGGTTCAGATGGTCACACATCCCTTGCCTAACCACTCGCATTGCGCAATGAGGCTCCAGGCACCGTCCAGCTGTCCAGATAGGAGAACTTGTGGATTCACAGCGCAAGTAGTAGGAAAGTACTTGATTTTCCCAGTGTCGGAAAACTCGCTAGAAAACTGGGAGGATTACAGGGGTGAGTCCGCTTCGATACAGGAGACAGAATCGGCTGTCTGAAGAACCCTTTTAAATGTAATAGGGAACAGTTGTGAAAACTGATCAACATGACCATGTGACCACGACTTTAGACTTCTTCCTATTAACTGACCAACTGCTTGCAGAACATGAGGAGAACTCTCTTGGTTTGTAGGGCATCAACCCACCTTTGGGGAAGCTGATGTCCAAGGCAACGTCATAGGCCTCGGCAATGATTTGTATGTTTTCAATCTGGACAATCCCCAGGACGTTTTCTGCATCCGAAACCTGCAACATCAGCAGAACACCTTCACTTTGAGTGTCATCTGGCTGTCCAGCATTCTTCTTCCTACCAGTTCTCCTGACCCACCCCCACTTTCCAATACCTTCTGCACTCACAAATTCTTCTTGATATGCAGATAATGGCTGCACATAAACTCTACATGCTGACAGCCACTCATAACTGGTAGCTGGCAACCCTTTTCTACTTAAAGATGAAGATATCATTTCTTTATATAAAGTGCTGGGGTTATTTTTATCCGTTATGTTTCTTAATGTTGCTTTTGTTGTTGCATTTATTTTACATTTTAGATGCCCTAATGGCAGATGAGAATTAACAAATAAAGGAGATGGGACCCTATGGAGCAGGTTCACTGAAGCATTTCTAAAGGATCACATGGGGTGGGTGGGAATAGGGACTTCTCCTATAAGTGAGAAAGGAAATTAAAAATACAACCGTGTCTTGGAAATACAGAACTAGTCTACAGTCAACCAGACTTTATAGTCCAGCCAAAGGTAGCATTTTCTGCCATAGCTGCATTCATCAGGAACTGCTGGGGGGGGGGGGGCTGAGGCTCAGTGCTAAAGCATCTGCTTGGCACGTGGAAGTTCCCAGGTTCAACCCCCAGCATCTCCAGCTAACTGGATCAGGTGGCAGGTGATGTGAAAGACCTCCCCTTGAGGTGCTGGAGAGCTGCTGCCAGTCTGAAAAGACAATACTGACCACGATAGTCTAATGGTTGCATTCAGTATAAGGCAGCTTCATGTGTCCATGTGCACAACCTGAGCACTTTTCAACCCCTAGCTGGAGTGATGGAGAACTTCTTTTAAAAGCTGAACAGACTATCTGTTACTGCTTCTTCAGAAGCCAAAGATGCACAGAGGTGAAGAAAAGGCATTTCTTTGCCCTGCATAGTTTCATACTGAAAGTCACATGGGTAGGTTGCACCTTCAGGAGCCTGACTCAGTCAGCAGAGTTTAAAGTGCATACAAATGCTTTATAGATAAACTCATGGGATTCATAGGACTTACCACAGCCAGACTGCTCTCACTAGATATCTGATCTATAGAATATTCCCCAAGAACAGCCCAGAATTCCTTAGTATCTCTTTATAAGTCTTAAGTAGCTTTCTAAATCTTCCCAATGTTCTGCTTGAACCTGCAATTGGTAAGACTGGCCACTTAATCTATACTGACTGAGAAGTTCTCACCTCCAGACGAATGGCCTTCTTAATGTTGAGAACCTTGGAAGCCTTAAAGTACAAGTGCATACAGTACTCAGAGAAGGCCTCAACAATGCCCATATCATCTGACACACTGAAGTCCTCGCCAATGTTCTCCAGGCCACTGATCCGCCATGCTACAGGCAGTGGTGTGTTGTTCTTGAAGAAGAGAGACTTGCTTTCCTTCCTGAAGAAACAAGAAGAAGCCACAGCAGTTGTGATTTCTGGAGACCCAAGTCTGTGTGACTCATGCTTGTAATTTGCTATAGCAGCATTATTCTGCATTTCATGCTGGGCAGTCTACTGGTGTGTTCATATATCTGGGGATGTAGCCACTGGTGATAACACTTAAGAACCAGCTCCATGAAAAGGTCTTTCCAGATAACTACAGTGTAGAAGGAACCCCAGCTAAACTCCATCTCTGGATAATCTCTGGACCTGCAATGGTCAATGAAAATGGACCCTCAGTGCCCTCACTAAAAGATTCATATGACAACAATGGAGAGATAAATGCCCACTTCCAGTAAATCAATCAGTTGAGGACCTTAGAACTTAATCAATATCTGATCATCTGGCAAATGAGAATTAACAAATAAAGGAGATGGGACCCTATGGTGGACTTGTTTTTAGATATTTGGAAACCTTTTATAGAAATGTATGGTTGCAGTCACACGTGCCAGAAAAAATAGTGGGGGGAGCGAGGCTATTTCCTCGAGAGGAATTTGACCCACAGTTGCACAATCACACCTCCCTTTGAAACTGCGGGTGCAGTCCATCGGTGTGTGATCAGATGCAACTGTGGGTGAGTCGGGGGGGGGTTGTGCTTCTCCCCCCCCCCCATGCGCTTAAACGAGGGATTGATTAATTGCACCTCTGCACCGAGGGCTCCCTATGGAGTTTGCAATGATGCACATACTGCGAGGGGGGGGGGAACGGCACAAAGTTGGGATGACCTGATCAGACAATCCCGACGCCATGAGAGCGCACTGGAGCGATTAGACATGGGAAAGTCCGTCCGTGGCCCACTGCAACCCGTTTACTACCGGATTTTCCCTGGTGTCTTTTCACTCCGCTTCTGCGGCGGAGCAGAACGGGTTGCCGATGGCTACGGGGCGCTTCCCAGATGTTGTCTGATTGCACCCTTTAAATCCGCCCAGCATTCACACCTATGTTGGGTCTAATTGTACGTATGATCGCAGTCTATGTCTCATCTGTTGTACGAAATAGATCTTTGGGGTTGGAAGGAGCAAATATATTATGTGTAGGTCTGCCACAATTGTTGTTATATTTTTTCTCTACTTTATATATACCTTTTTATTTCATTTTAGTTTGCTTAGTTACTGGATTTTGAGTTATCTCCCTTCTTGTTCTTTTTTCTATTTTTAACAAAGAATTAAAAAATAATGAACCAATGCAAGCAAAGCAAATGACGTTTTCCACAGAGACCTAACCTGTGTAACAGGAGCTTTTCAAAATGGAGTTGTTTGCGGTCCAACTCGAGCTCTGGGCGAACTCCTTGGCAGCAGATCCGGAAGGTTACAGGCTCTGGGTTTTCTTTAATGCAACAGACAATGTTATCTTCAAATATACCGCTGCCTGTTGGATAGGCCCATACCGTCAGTTTCTGAGGAATGAAAAGAAAATGCATTCAGATAGAAAATTCTTTAGACTGGAGTGTGCTTTAAAGAGATGGTGACCCCTTCCCTTTCCGCTATTACCTGTTGTTCGTTAGGCTTAAGTGTCATGGTGGGTGGGTCCAAGAGATAAGTGACTGCCTTGTAATCATGCTGGAAGCAGAAAGTTATTTCACAGTCCAAAGGAGATATGTTGAGGATGGTTATCTTTTCAAAGTGATTGGGGGATCGGTTTGACTTGTACCTGTAAGGATGAGGAGGCAGGTAAGGAACAGCCAAAGGGAAGTTTATAAATGTACTAGAAAATGGGGGGGGGGGCTGCACCTGCCTGCACACTGCAGCCAGAAATGTGCATCAGTGCTTGCAAAATGTAAGATGAACTAACTATAACATTCTGTATATCAAGCTGTGTTAGTCTGTCTATAGCAGTAGAAAAGAGCAAGAGTCCAGTAACACCTTAAAGACTAACAAAACTTGTGGCAGGGTATGAGCTTTCGTGAGTCACTGCTCATTTCTTCAGATACCTGGAGAAGTGACTCATGAAAGCTCATACCCTACCACAAATTCCATATGTATTTAAGACAGACAACCATGCTGAATCACAAGGGGAAGAGGCAGGCTTCCTGTCGGGCCTCTGGGAGGAATATCAGTTAGCCAACTTGTTGATAGGTTACCGCTTTACTGTCTCTGTGACATCAGAAAGATGACAGAAGACAGGAATAAAAGGAATGCAGTGGCTCGGAAGAACTCCCATTGTTCTTCCTTGTGGAGAAAAAGCTTTGTTTCCCCCTTGGTCTCCACCAACGCTACCTTTCAGTGGTCTCCTAATCACTTATGTTCTGCAAAAGGGGCAGCCGTAAGACTTTCTTTACATTTTGAGATGCTTTATTCACCAGAAGAAGCCAGAGCAAGCTGTTTCCCTGCTGCAGAACTGGCATGAGGGGGTCTGGAGGCACTTATAGTTGCTGTACCTGATCAGGCTTGAGTGAGGGGTTTGGCTGGCAAGAGGTGCATCATAGGAGGTGGCTCTCACCCCTGTAGACAGCAAGGCACTGGTGCTTTCAGAGGCTGCAGCCTCCATCTTTCTCCTTTTCACCAGGTCTCACATGCAAAACCCTTGTGGGAGAGGGCATTTAGCCTGGTTCTCAGCAGTAGCAGAGTGTTGAAGAACAGTTTGCCACAGTCACTGTACGCTTAAGCTCGTCCCTTCAACCTGGACAAAGGAGGGAAGGGAGGTGGTTGCTATGGTGGTTCCTGCTGTGTTTGGCAAAACCCGGTTGTACTGCTCTCCTTGTTCACTCTTGATTTTGGAACTGTTTAAATACCATTTTTATTTATTTTGTAGAGCTTGTCTCCCTATGCCTAAACATATCTGTCCCCTATACCTAAACAGAGGGATGACTGAGAGCTTTAGCGGATGTTCGGTCCTTCTGAGCAAAGTTGCTTTGCCTTATTCTCACAGTCTGGAGAGGTAGGAAAAACAGGTTGCTTACCTGTAACTGGTGATCTTCGAGTGGTCATCTGTGCATTCACACCTATGGGATTCAGTGTGCATGTGCTGGATCGATCGGCATTGTAGTAAGCTCTTAAAGGATTTTCGTGCTCAGACCTCGGGCATGCGCAGGAACCCCACCACGCATGCCCAGAGGGGTGGGCACAGACACCCCGCCAGTTCCTTCGAACCGCCGCGAATCAACCCCTACGAAAAGTGTAGAAGCTGACAGCAGTGGGAAAGGAGGGCGGGTGGTGTGAATGCACAGATGACCACTTGAAGATCACCAGTTACAGGTAAGCAACCTGTTATCTTCGACGTGGTCTCTGTGCTTCACACCCATGGGAGATTAGCAAGCAGTGGCCTACCTGGAGGAGGGTGCTGGCAGATCCTTACTGCATAGCCGAAGATAAGATGTGACGTCCCATGTTGGTACTAGAGTTTTTTTGGACGTCTAGGGTGTAGTGCCTTATGAATGTGTTAGGCATAGCCCACGTAGCAGTTCTGCAAATGTCCGGGCTATACACAGGCTAACCAAATCAGTGATGTGGGAACACTGTCGCAGGTTGATCTCCACTTGGTCAGAAATTACACATGGGAGAAGAAAAACACGTTGCTTACCTGTAACTGGTGATCTTCGAGTGGTCATCTTTGCATTCACACCCATGGGATTCAGCGCGCATGCGCTGGATCAATCAGCATTGTAGCAAGCTCTAACGGATTTTCGCGTCCAGACCTTGGGCATGCGCAGGAACCCCACCACGCATGCCCAGAGGGGAGGTCGCTGACATCCCGCCAGTTCTTTCGAACCGCCGCGAATCAACCCCTATGAAAAATGTAGAAGCTGACAGCAGCGGGGAAGGAGGGCGGGTGGTGTGAATGCACAGATGACCACTCGAAGATCATCAGTTACAGGTAAGCAACCTGTTTATCTTCGACGTGGTGTCTGTGCTTTCACACCCATGGGAGATTAGCGAGCAGTGGCCTACCTGGAGGAGGGTGCTGGCAGGTCATTACTGCGAAGCCGCGGATAAGATGTGACGTCCCATGTTGGCACTAGAGTTCTTTTGGACGTCTAGGGCGTAGTGCCTTATGAATGTGTTAGGCGTAGCCCACGTAGCGGCTCTGCAAATGTCTATTAGGGGAACTCCCTGAAGGAAGGCAGTTGAGGCTGTAACAGCTCGAGTTGAATGAGCCCTGATAGAGCCAGGCAATGGCTGCTTAGAGATAAGGTAGCAGAGGCGGATGAGACTCGCAATCCATCTTGATAGGCGCTGAGCCGTGATGTGAGTGCCCAGCCTTGCTGGCGCATAGGACACGAAAAGTTGAGAGTCACGTCTCGTTGGATGGGTTCTATTTACGTAGAACAGGAGCGCACGCTTCATGTCCAAGGTGTGTAATAGCCTCTCCTCTGGGGATGTCGGAGCCGGGAAGAAATCCGGGAGGAAGACCTCTGCCTGTAGGTGAAATTCTGACACTACCTTTAGCAGGAACGAGATGTCAGGTACGAGGCGGACACCGTTTGGCAAAAAAGACAAGGAGTGTCATGTCTGAAAGCCAGTATTTCTCCAACTTGCAGTGCTGAAGTGACAGCAACCAGAAAGGCCGTTTTCCATGACAGGAATTTTAGGTCGCAAGTTGCGATCGGTTCAAAAGGTTTCCTGGTGAGTTGGTGAAGGACCAGGAGAAGGTCCCAGGGGACGACAGGAGTTTTATGGGAGGGTAGAGGTGCAACAGTCCCTTCAAAAAACGTTTCGAAAGTGGATGCGAGAACAGTGTGCATCCCTCAACTTGAACATGGTAGGCCGAAAGTGCGGCCAAATAAACCCTTAATGAGGAATATGAAAGTCCTGAGTCAGCGAGAGACAGGAGGAAATTAAAAACTTTCTCGAGACCTGCAGAGGTGGCTCGAGGGACATCATCACCCAAGGAGGAACAGAATTTTTTCCACTTGTAATGATACGACTTGCGTGTAGTGGACTTTCTGGAGTTTAGCAAAACGTTCGCTACGCGGGTGGAAAAGCTGTTGATGCTACTCTCCAGGCTGTCAACTTCATTCGTGGCACGTCGTGGTATAGGAGAAGGGACTGAGGAACAGGAGGTCCTGTGTCTGAGGAAACTGGTGGTAGACCCCCGCTGACAGATCAAGGATGGTTGAAAACCATGGTTGCCTCGGCCACCACGGGGTTATGGAACACAGTCCGCTCTGTCGCTGATGATTTTGCATACCATTCAGAAGTAAGGGTAGTGGCAGAGAAATCCTCTGGACCACGGGTAAAGGAGACGGTCCCCTAGAGACTGTGGGTCCCTGCCACCTCGGCTGCAAAACACAGGACACTTTTTCTTCGCTCTGGTGGCAAAAACATCTACTTGGGGAACTCCCCACCTGCGGAAGAGTGGGAGAAGGTAAGTTGGGTTCGTTTCCCACTCGTGCAGACTGAGTCCTGCCCGACTCAGGTGGTCTGCCTGCACATTCATATGCCCCGGGATGTGTGTGGCAATTAAAAAGATGTTGTGGGCAATGCAGAAGTGCCATAGACAGAGGGCAAGGTCGCAGAGACGTTGGGAGACTGTGCCCCCTTGCCTGTTCACATAGCTGAGGGCAGTGGTATATTTTCCCTTGATCAGGGGCAGGAAACTGGTGATGGCGAATTGTATTGCCAGAAAATTTATGTGTCGACGTTGGTTTTGTGTGTCCGATTTGCCTCTGACACAAAGTTCCATCATGTGGATGCCCCAGCCTGAGAGGGAGGCGTCTGTAGTGAGGGTCATTTGGGGTGATGGAGGATGGAAGGGTGTTCCCTGGAATAGGTGGGAAGGGACAGTCCACCAAAGTATGGAGTCCCGTAGTTTGACAGGTGGGAATAGAAGGGTGGTGTGTGTGTCTCTTTCTGGATTGAAATTGTGAATGAACCAAAGTTGTAGGACACGCATTTTCAGCCTGGCGACGATCAAGACGGAGGTGGTAGCAGCCATCAGACCAAGGAGCCTCTGTATTTGGAAAGCCGTTACCGATGGTTGAGTACGCATGACAGCGGCAAGATCCATGATGTCCGCGGCCCTGTTTTGTGGCAAGTACGCTCTGCAAGCTGTGGAGTCCAGGAGTGGAGTCCAGGAGTGCACTGATATACTGTATTTTCTGGACCGGTCGAAATTGAGATTTGAGACTAGAGCGTCCCTGGAATTCGCCACCAAGAGCCAATCGTCGATGTACAGGTAGATGGAGATACCCTTGAGATGGAGGAAGGCAGCGACCACCACCATTGTCTTCATGAAGACTCTTGGTGCGCTTGAGAGGGCTATATATTGGTAATGGAATTGACCAATTGCGAAGCGTAGGTATTGGCGGTGGGAGGGGTGGATGGTGAGGTGGAAATATGCGTCTTGGAGGTCGAGAGTGGCCATCCAGACGTTCCTCTGGAGAAGTGGCAGAATCTGCTGCAGGGACACCATTCGGAAGCAGTGGTATTTGACAAAGGTGTTTAGCGCCCATAGGTCTAAGATTGGTTGAACGCCTCCATCCCGCTTTGGGACGGTGAAATAGTGGGAGTAGAATCCCTTGCCCCTTAGATGTTGCGGCACCTGCTCGATGGCTCCCTTCTGTAGAAGGACCGACACTTCTTCGAGGAGGGCCGAAGAAGGGGGTGTGTGGAGGTGAAGACGGGGGTAATGGGGTTCTGATGGAATTCTATGCGATAGCCCTGGGTTAGGATGGACAGTACCCATTCGTCTGTGGTGATGTGACGCCGAGTTTGGAGAAGGGGTTAGACGGGTTGGATGTGACTCGGAGGGAAGGAAGTAAAAAACCCTGCTTAGAGGACCTTTGCCTGCTTAGTGTGCGAAGACTGCTGTCCCAATCCAAACCTGGGTTTTTGAAAGATAGGCTTTTGGCCACCTGAAGACGTACATGGCCTCCATTGTCTGTCAGGAGATTGACAGTTCGGAGTGCGTTTTTGCCAGGGCCTAGACCAAGGATGAGGCCGATATTGCTGCCTCGTGGAGGATGAGACTCCTAGAGCACGAGAAGCTTTTATGCTCTTATTCATATCCTGGACTTTATACATATGGTCTAGGCGCCTTATTGACACTGGGGCTGATGAGGGTTTATCCCATGGCGTTTTCGCTGCCTGTAGAAGGACAGTGGACATGGGCAGTGCTATGGTAGTTGACGTATCAAGTTGTACAATATCGAAGATGGCGTCTGTAACCTGTGGTGGTTGTTGTACGACTGAGAGGCCAAGAGAATGGGCCACTCATTTGATGAGGTCTGCGTAAGAAGTGAGATTGTTGGATGGAGATATGGGCTGGTCATCTGCAACTGCCTGGTTAAGAGATTTGTGGTCAGGGGAGGTATGGACCTCTGAAGCCTCCATATCAGAATCCTCATCTACAGAATCCGTGGAGTCTGGATCTGGCACTTGAACCGGAGTGGCTTTAACTTGGCTGGTTATATTCTTTGGTGGTAGGACATGGGGACTGGGAGGACGGTATGGTTCCAATCTATGCTGCGAAGGATCTTCGTCCGGATGATTCGGAGGGCGAGAGAGAGATGCTGAGGGTCTGGACCTATGGGGTGAGACCTTGATCTGTGGGCAGAGTGGGCAGAGTAACGATCCCAATCAGAGTAGCCCGCCGGAGTCAACCACGGCATGGATGGTGGATAAGCCCCATAGAGATACCTCAGTTGGCGGTGATCCCATGACAGAGGCGGCGGTGGGAGGTTGAAGACTCGTGGAGATCGAATTCTGCAGCGGGAGCGTCCAGGAGACCGTGCAGTATCCTGTCTTTGTGCATGGTCCCTATAAACTCGCTCACCAATATCGACAGGCTCAGCAAACAGACGTGGAGGGTGATGCTGAGTACTCTTGGAGATCTGCCGATTCCGACCTGCATCGATATCGGCATGGGCCTCGGAAACCATTGATGTCGACGACGGAGAGCAATCGGCGCCGGGGAGGCGACTAAGGAGCTCAACATTCTTGATATTGGAGAAAGGACGCAGCTCTACCAGCATGACCCGATCGAGTTGGTGTATAGGAGAGTCTATGAGTTGGATGGTTGGTATCGGTGGAGCAGCATGGGCCTCCGATGCCGATACTACCACTGGAGCGGGGGGCACGGGGCATTACCCAGTGCAGTCGCCGCTATCTTTCCCGTCTTGGCCGTCTTTTGGGACTTAGAGGATCCCTTTTTGGTGCACTTGTGCTCCTTACTGGACTTCAGCTTCTTCTTCATAGGAGTGGAAGCGGAAGACTGTGCCTTCGATGCCGGAGGCTTCGACGTCGATTGGCCAATGTCGGAGGAGGGCCTCGATGCCGGAGCCGTCGATGTCAATGGTTTTTCCGAATCCATCGCTGAGGGAGGATGTAATGCTGACTCAAGAAGAAGAAGAAGAAGAGATTGGATTTATACCCCGCCCTTCACTACCCAATGGAGTCTCAGAGCGGCTTACAATCTCCTTTCCCTTCCCCTCCCCACAACAGACACCCTGTGAGGTGGGTGAGGCTGAGAGAGCTCTGACAGAAACTGCTCTTTTTCAAGGACAGCTGTGCCAGAGCTTGTGACTGACCCAAGGTCACATCAGCAGGTGCAAGTGGAGGAGTGGGGAATCAAACCCGGTACTCTCAGATTAGAGTCCGCACACTTAACCACTACACCAAACTGGCTCTCAAGTAGCGCTACTCTGAGATGTGCCACTCAGTTTTTTCTCGTTTAGTTAGAAAACCTGGCACAGTGCCGACAAGACTCTGGTCAGTGTGTCTCTCCGAAACAAAAAATGCAAAGGATATGGCGGTCAGGTGGAGTGAGTTTACTACCGCAACCCTTGCAACGGTTGAAAAATCCTCACTTCTTCTCCATAAAATAAGTAAAAAGGGAGAAGAAAACGGGGGGAGGGGGAGGCCCAAGTGAGGTAAACGAAAAAACCTCCCCCTTAACGAAAAGGAAAATCTTTTTTTTTTAATAAAGAATGAAGAAACAAAGATTGGAAGCAAAAAATAAAGAAAACTGAGGAAAAATCCGAAGAGCCTGTGAGGCAAAATTTGTACCGATCAGACCGACTAAAGCAAGGTGTTTCCAGCATGGCAGTAAGAAAGGAACTAGCGGGATGTCTGCGCCCACCCCCTCTGGGCATGCGTGGTGGGGTTCCTGTGCATGCCCGGGGTCTGGGCGCAAAAATCCATTAAATGCTTGCTACAATGCTGATCGATCCAGCGCATGCACACTGAATCCCATGGGTGTGAAGCACAGAGACCACATCAAAGATCTAACCCAAACAACAATGAACTTCTCACCACAAGGGGAGAAACGGCATCCAAAGTCTTTGCTTATCAGGACTGTGGAGCATACAAAGGAGATTTTGAGGGTCTTTCAAGGAAACACTTTAGGCCCTCTAAAACTCCATCTTAATATTACACAACAGTGTATAAACTTGTGGCTCCTCTATAGCAGGAACTCCTTCAGATGTGGTTTGCTCTGTGTTTGTTTTGTTCTTATATGTTGAATAAGGAGGCTGAGGTCCAGGGACTTACTTGTCTCTTGACTTCCCACAAAGCAAGGGGCCAAAGTGAAACACACCCAAACTCATGATGTACTTTTTGAAGACAATCTCATCAGGTTTGGAACTCTTCTTACGGTGGGAAAACACTATCCTGGGTTGGAGAAACAGAGTGGCATCAGGAGAGAAACAACAGGCAGAGTTCAATAAGAAAAAAAGGGCTCTGAAAGAAATAACACCCATATGTGAAGAAGATCTATGAAAGCTTCTGGTCAGAACTGTAACAGTCACTGGTCCTAGAGATTACGAATTATGGACAGAATTCCCATATTTTAACCTATATATTGCTATCTAGTCATATTTTACCCTACGTATGCCTAACCAGGACACATATTGCACTTCTACTATTACATTTTTAATGACTTTTGTCATAAGTTTAATTCCAAAAATCAGTGCTGGTGCTTCAAATTAATGGCAGAAACAAGCATAGAAGGGCACAATAATTATTAAATAGGGGTGTGCAATTTCTCTCTCTCAATACTTTCCAGTTTGGGTCTACTGGAGCCGGAAAAATGTCA
>NW_015169231.1:350444-357905 GCF_001447785.1 Gekko japonicus | reverse complement strand
TCCACAGCTTAGAGGGAACATTGGGGGAACATTGGTTGGTAACTCTGTGGCCACTGCCCATCTGCGTAGACAGTACTGACTGTGATGGACCAATTGTCTGTTTCAGTATAAGGCAGGTTCATACGTCATATGCCTTCCTTACGCTCAAGCTGTTTTAGTGTGGATTTTGGCTTCACGGGGACATGTGACCAGTGTGTAGGACTGTTTTTCATAGTATGTTTTTCATAGTAACTGGTTTCCCGCTCAAATGCTTGCCATATAAGGAAACTGTGTACTACGGCTGCTCAAGAATGATTGACAGGTACAATGTTATGTAAGGGCAGTGTTTTCCCTCAGTCTGTGAATTGCTCGGCTGTTGTGCCGGCTTTTCCTTTTATTCGAATAACATTTTCTCCTGTTACTAATAAGGAACCTCGCCTACTGTGTCTGATTGAGACAGGCACACCAGAACAGAGCCCCTTGTGTCACGGTGTGCATGTGTCTTCCTGCCTACACATGGCAGATGTGGAGAAATGCCTTCCACTCAGGAATTCAAGATTGAAATTGTTGGCACTGCTCTCTGTTCATGTACTGGAGCCCTGTTGCAGACTGGTATCTGGCAGAGAGGAGGGACGGGAGTTGAAGGAAGGAGCCATCGAGCTCCCAACACAGAGCACTTATGCTCTTAGTTATATTAATGGCCCTGTCTGAAGCCGGACAATGGCTTACTGCTGCCTCACACACTGCTTCAAGGGCACACTCAAAAAATATAGAGAGTGAGACTCCTGCCAAACAGTTAGAAAGTAAACTCTTCCTTTTGGGGCAGAAGGATCCAAATGACACCCCCCCCCCAGTGGGATGGACACCCCAAGGTAGCTTATAAATTCTCAGGACAGGAGGAAGAAGTCCTCTTGCTCTGTCTTCTGTTTTGGGCAGCTCTTTGGATGAGTACATGCCACAAAGGACTAAGCTTTTGTCTAGGAACCCCCTCTTGACCATGTGGCAAGGACAACGGAGAGAAGTCTCAACCAGGAGATCTAAGGTAATGGCGAACTTGGAACTACTGCAACTGCAAGTAAAGCAGGCCTGTGTTATTTAAACATCACTAATGATAAGACCAAGTTTAGGGAAAGGAGACTGCATTTTTCCTCCTTTTCTTTGTCCCCTTGCTCAGCCTGAATTGCTTGAACAGAACATGTGTATTCTTTTTATTAATGTATTAAATTGTATTATATTTTGAATACTCTAAGCTTGATGTCTGGCTAAACATCATGCCTACTCAGCTTTGCTATCTGAACTCGGCCTTGCTATCAGCTCACCATCCAGATATCCCTGAAGAATGATAGCTTGAATGTGTGGAGTTGCAGTAGATCACGCCCATGCCAGCTTGTGGAGCAAAGCGGGCAGGTGCAGTAGTGAGGCAGAGCCTATAAATAGCAGATATAGAGTGCAAGACATACAACTCCATTTAGCAGGAGATACTCTCTGAGTCACTGGTGTCATCAGGTGGTCCAGGGCTCTTTTTGTAACAGGAACTCCTTTGCCTTTTAGGCGACACACCCCTAATGTAGCCAATCCTCCAAGAGTTTACAGAGCTCTTCTTACAGGGGCTACTGTAAGCTCTTGGAGGATTGGCTACATTAGGGGTGTGTCGCCTAATATGCAAAGGAGTTCCTGCTACAAACCCATTTTGTTTTTGGCAAGCGAAAGGGGCAGTGTTGCCAAGCGGCAACGCGGGATGGCTTGTGGGGACTTCCTGACCTCCTGGGGGCCGACCAGAAAGGAACAGGGTGGGCTTGTGTTTCCATTCCTTCACAGTAGGTAACAATGCAATAAGAAGAAAAAGAAGATAAGATATTGGATTTATACCCCGCCCTTCACTACCCAAGGGAGTCTCAGAGCGGCTTACAAACTCCTTTCCCTTTCTCTCCCCACAACAGACACCCTGTGAGGTAGGCGGGGCTGAGAGAGCTCTTGACAGAAACAGCTCTTTTTCAAGAACAGCTGTGCCAGAGCTACCGCTTGCCCAAGGTCACCCAGCCAGGTGCCAGTGGAGGAGTGGGAAATGAAACCCGGTTCTCCCAGATCAGAGTCTGCGCACTTAACCACCACACCAAACTGGCTCAGTATTGGAATAAGACAGTATTGGAATATTTGGTTACTATAGCAGAATTTGCCCAGTCATAGAAGCGTGATAGCGCATGCGGAAAATAAATCTACCAAGAAGTCTATTGCAAGAGTATAAACTTATAATTATATAAGTAAATTCAGTCCTCATTCAGGTTGCCATTGAAAGGAGAGAAAGAAGCCTTATTTAAAGAGTACTTCCTCTATCACAAGAGGCCAGCTAATCCTGCTTCATGTGTGTGGGGGTATGAGGGCAGTACTTTTACAGGAGAGACCTGTAGAGGCGTGGGACTTCATGAGGAGCCATGCAGAGACTGGAGGAGAACAAAGACACCTTGAGAGAGGAAGCGCCAGAAGGCAGCTCCCAAGTTAAGGAGGGGGAGGAGATTGGATTTATACCCAGCCCTTCACTCAGAGTCTCAGAGCGGCTTACAAGCTCCTTTCCCTTCCCCTCCCCACAACAGGACACCCTGTGAGGTAGGTGGGGCTGAGAGAGCTCTTTCAAGAACTGCCATTTCAAGGACAGCTCTTGTCAGAACTACGGCTTGCCCAAGGTCATCCAGTAGCTGCAAGTGGAGGAGTTGGGGAATCAAACCCGGTTCTCCCAGATTAGAGTCCACGCACTTAATCACTACACCAAACTGGCTCTCAAAGAGAGAGGTTTTTTAATCAAGGAGATAACACTTATACTCACTTACAGTGATGTAGCGCATGCCCCCCCCCCAATGTCCAGGCATGCTGAGTGAATGAGTCACTTACTCCAACAAAGAGAAGTCTGGGAAAATATGAATAGTTTTTAAACAGTATAACTTATTACAGCTTAAAGTTATTTAAACATTGTGATAATATATATTAGGCTTTACACATTTGGAACAGATTTACTTAAACCATACCTTCTCTGAAAATGTGTATTTCCTTATGTAGCACTTCTTAGTAAATGCAGTTTAAAATTGGCAAGCCTAGCTGTGTTCCCGACTGCTACTGGAGATAAAGAGATAAGAACATAAGAACATAGGAGACGCCAATGTTGGATCAGGCCAAAGGCCCATCCAGTCCAACACTCTGTACCACACAGTGGCCAGAAATACCAGGTGCCATCAGGAGGTCCACCAGTGGGGCCAGGACATTAGAAGCCCTCCCACTGTTGACCCCCCAAGCACCAAGATGACAGAGCATCACTTGCCCCAGAGCCCCTATCTATACCTTGTGGCTAACAGCCACTGATGGACCTCTGCTCCATATGCTTATCTCCATATGCTCCCAGTCCAAGGATTTCCTTAGTCAGGAGACTGCCTTGATTTCACATAGACCCCCCCTCCCCCCAGTTGCTGCAAATTCTTCTCCCCAGATCTGAGGCTACTGGAAATACCACAGAAAACATAGGACAGGAGAATCCGCACTGACCAGCACTCTGTCCAGGCGTGACTTGGCTTCTGGTGTGCTGAAGTGGCGGTCCCAGTCATCACTAGGGAGACTCTGTGACTTCTGATTTGAAAGTTAGACATTGAAAGTACCGTTTCCCAGATTTTTGAATAAGAGGGTGCAAAGGAGAGCTGAATGCAGAAGAAAGCGTATACATGTTCATGCAGTGCAAGAGAACACGCAGCAAAGGGACATGTTCTGTATACTCAACAGCAGAACAAGCAGGGGTCATTCCCTGCAGGAACGCACAGGAGCGGAGCTCCGGCAGTAAAGAGCCCAGGGGGCGGGCACATGCAACAAGCCCCGCCCCCTGCTCCCAGCAGCCCTCAGTCAGAGCAAGAAGCAGCCAGGTAAGTTGCAGAGCCCCCACCCCCACCTGAGTCCAAAACAGTCCAGTGGCACCTTTAAGACCAAGTTTTATTCAGGTACAAGCTCTCCCTCCTCTGTGAGGACAGATCTGCACATTCCCTCCCCCCAATAGCTAGCAATCCAAAACAGTCCAGTGGTGCCTTCTGACAATTCCGGTTATGTCGGGGGGTGTTGCATATGCTAATGAGTTATGCTAATGAGCTCCTTTTTCTACGAAATGACCCCTGAGAACAAGGCACAGAAGGAAAACCACAACCAATCAATTACCTTTCAACAGCCTTCTTAACTATAGAGATCTGTGATTCACTGGCATTCCACACTTCTGTTTTAGCCTGTACTGGGCGATGCCGGAGGGGGGGACTGCATACTTTCACTGGAAGTGCCCAGTCCTTTGTTTAAGAGAGAAACATGCAGGCATTAAACAAAATGTAAAACTGGGCTGGGATTGCCAACCGCCAGAGGAGACCTAGAGATGTCCTGGAATTGCAGCTTATCTCCAGACTACAGAGATCAGTTCTCCTAGAGAAAATGGCTGCTTTGGAGACTGGACTCTACAGTATTTATATAGTGCAGAAATCATTCCCTTCCCCAAACCTCATGCTCCCCAAGCTCCACCCCAGTATCTCCAGGAATTTCCCAACACAAAGTTGGCCAACCCTACTGCAAACCCTCAAAATGACACCATGTTGCGGGTCTGCCTGCCAATGCCTCCTCGGATGAGGAAATGAGGAAAGCCAGCCCCGGTCCTCAGATGCTGCAGGAAGATCCACCGGATAAGGTAGACTTCATCAGGTGTAGAGGAGGAGTCTCAGACCAGTCAGTGTACAACGCCTTCAGTCCTCCAGCCCAGGATCTGAAGCTAAATAAGAAGCCCTGCAGAGGCCAGCCCCACCTCCGGGGTCACCAGAAGTGCTGCAGCCGCCAACCTCACCCCCAGGGTTGCCAGAGACGATGAGCCCAGAGGGAGGGGCAGGACCAGAGAAGATGGGCCTGGAGGGAGGTGTAGGACCGGAGAAGACAGGCCCGAAGGGAAGGGGCAGGACTGGAGAAGATGGGCCCGAAGGGAAGGGGCAGGATCAGAGAAGATGGGCCCAGAGGGAGGGGCAGGACCAGAGAAGATGGGCCTGGAGGGAGGTGCATGACCAGAGAAGACTGGCCTGGAGGGAGGTGCATGACCAAAGAAGATGGGCCTGAAGAGAGGGGGCAGGGCCAGAGAAGATGGGCCTGGAGGGAGGTGCATGACCAGAGAAGACTGGCCTGGAGGGAGGTGCATGACCAAAGAAGATGGGCCTGAAGAGAGGGGGCAGGGCCAGAGAAGATGGGCCTGGAGGGAGGTGCATGACCAGAGAAGACTGGCCTGGAGGGAGGTGCAGGACCAGAGAAAATGGGCCTGAAGAGAAGGGGCAGGACCGAAGAAGACAGCCCCAGAGGGAGGTGCAGGATCGGAGAAGACAGGCCCGGAGGGAGGTGCAGGACTGGAGAAGATGAGCCCAGATGGAGATGCAGGACCAGAGAAGACGGGCCTGAAGGAAAGGGGCAGGACCAGAGAAGGCAGGCCCGGAGGGAGGTGCAGGACCAGTGCTGTAGCACATGGTTGGCAGCCCAGCACCGCCAGTCAACCTCTGCTTGTGAGTTTGAGTCACCATAGGCTCAGGGCTGGCAGACAGGTAGACTGCTCAGCCGTTGCTGAGTTGAACCTGACCTGCATGACTCAGGAGGGTTTTCCTGATAAAAGCAGCCAGGAAAGGGTGAACCAGTGCAAAATCAACTTGTCAACAACTGACTTCCAGTTTATGGTGGCGCGCTGAGCAGTCGCACCTCCCGGACCTCCCAGGGGCGAGGCTGCACACCGGCAGAAAGGAGGTGGGGCAATGCATCGCAGCCCCCCAGGAGCCTGGCGAAGGGCTCCTGGCCAAGGGACTTCTGAGAGGTCGCCTCTTCGCCAGCGCGATGCTGGGGAATCGAGGCGCTTCTCCGTCCCCATGGTCCCTCTGCCGAGTGTCCATATGGAAATAGTGACGCTGACCAGGACAAGCGCTGGAAATCAAGCAGCTAAAAATGGAGGCAAAGCAAGGTCGGTAGACCATATATGAACGTGAGTCAGATTAGAGCGGTTTTGCTAAGCTAAAAAGAAAGCTCCCCCACCCCACGGACTAGAGAGTAAAGCGAGCGGGGGAGGGGCCCCTCCCATGCGCACAAACTCACAAGCGAGATCGGGGGGGAGCAGAAGTAAAAGCGGAGAAAACTGTTGGAAAGACCGAAGCGCCTACAAGCGTATGAGCGCATATTCAGAGACTTAAAATTTTTTGGCGAAGGTAAACAATCGCTAAAGATGGCGGGGAAGAGGATGGAGAAGGAGAAACTTTTAAAAACGAAACCAGCTGAGAGTCCATGACCGGAAGGAACCACTGAGTTGGCTAAAACGATGGCAGAGTCCCTGCGCCCCCTGCTGGAGCAGATGACTAACCTTCGGGAGCAGCTGTCAAAAATGAATCAATGTATCACTACTCAGCAGACACAACTCAACGAGACTCTTAAAATCACGGAACAAACAGCTGAGAAAATGAAAGAGGTTGACGCCACTGCTCAAAAGGTGAAGAAAAAGGTACAAAAATTGGGGAAAAAGCAAATTTCAACAGAAGAACAGCTTTTACAATTACAAATGGAGAAGGCAAACCTGGTCCTTCGTTTCCAAGGTGTCTCAGAGACCAAGGGAGAGAATCTGAAGCAAATGATGAGCGAAGCATTGGCCCCAGTGACAGATCTGAAGGCGGACTATCTTATGAGCAAAATGGATGTGGTCTATAGGTCCTACTCCATATATATAAAGAATAATAATCTGCCTGGGGAAATTGTAATGAGATTCTCGAAGAGACACGTGAGGGATTGCATCCTGAAAGCGACGGTGGGGACACCATTGAAAATTGGGGACAGTACCATTCGAATTCTGAAAGATATCCCATTTGAAACAAGACAACGGAGAAATAAATACAAAGATTTAATTCTTTTTCTTCAAACAAATGCAATTAGCTACTGGTGGGTATATCCAGAGGGTGTAATCTTCAAATTTCAGGATTAAAAAAAAAGATTGACTCTGTTTCCAAAGCACGGGACTTTTTGAGAATCCAGTTGGGTGAGCCAGAGGACGTGGACAAAGAGGGAAAGGACAGTAAGCCCAGTGGCGAGCTGGACTCGGGGTCTTCTGGAGAGGACTCTCTGTCTGAGAAAGGGGTAGCGGCTCCTAAAAGTCCTTATAAACTGCGGAAGAGACAAGATAAGAAAAAATGAAGGTTGAAGAACTCTGAATTGTGCATTTGGTAATATTGTTTTTAACATTGAGATGCTTAGGGGTCTTTTTCCAACAGTTAAAATTAAGATTTAAAAGTTATAAAAGCATGTCTGACTAAGTTCATAAAATATAGCGTTTTAAGAGATGGCATTGTATACAAGCTAATTTGATTATCTCCTCTCTTGGGTTTTTAGATAGTAGTGGTTATCTTTTCTTTCTTGCTTAATGTAGTCCCCCTCTCCCTTTTTCATTGTAGTTTGTAGTCCATATATAAA